>NC_074688.1:9680165-9770165 GCF_029448725.1 Salvelinus fontinalis | reverse complement strand
TACTGTTGTTTCTAACGTAATCCCAAACGGTCCATTATAAATCACAATCTGGGTCAGGTGGGCATCATTGTAAAGCGTGTTCTATTGCCAACATGACTAGCTAAGATATAAAATAATGTCTTGCCGTGTTATACTTTCATCACACAATTCAGAGAAAAGGCTGGTGATTTTGGTCACACAGAAAGGATGAGTGCATTCAGGTGCGTGTTCAATGGTCAGTTCTCTTCGCAATAAATAACAGGCTGATTCTGTTCAGAACAACCCAGGGTATGACAGGAGGTCATCTTGTAGGCTAACTGTACATCAAACATAGTCATCATAAACGTTGACACTGTATATGACATGAGTGTTATGATATGAAGATGCGAAGTGCACATTTGGACTCACGGGTGTTTGTCTTGCTTGTATGACATCAACGCGGTATTTATTATAATCCTCTTCATTTATTGCGTTTTCCTCACTCAGACAAAGCATTTGCCCAATTAGCTGGAGGGATGGGGGCAACTTCCTGTCGAGCGAGGTGCTCCAGTTCAGAACGTCTGTCAGTCAAAACACTTAGCCTGAGATCTGAAGGCATCTATAGCATGTTACTGTACAGACGCTAATGTTATCTATAGCATGTTACTGTACAGACGCTAATGTTATCTATAACATGTTACTGTACAGAAGCTAATGTTATCTATAGCATGTTACTGTACAGACGCTAATGTTATCTATAGCATGTTACTGTACAGACGCTAATGTTATCTATAGCATGTTACTGTACAGACGCTAATGTTATCTATAGCATGTTACTGTACAGACGCTAATGTTATCTATAACATGTTACTGTACAGACACTAATGTTCCAATGTAGGTACTTATTATTGCCCAAATCTGCCATTTTCAACACTCATACGGGTACGAGCGTAAAGAGCCAAGTGAATTTCTTAATCCCCCTATCTGTGTTCTTAGCACTGTAACACACACACACACACACACACACACACACACACACACACACATAGTTAGGTAGTCAGACAGACAGCCAAACAGCCAGCCAGTCAGACAGCCAGCCAGTCAGACAGCCAGCCAGACAGCCAGCCAGACAGCCAGCCAGACAGCCAGCCAGACAGCCAGACAGACAGACAGACAGACAGACAGGCAGACAGACAGACAGACAGACAGACAGACACAGGCAGGTAGCCACACACACAGACAGACAGACAGACAGAGTCAGGTAGCCACACAGACAGACAGACACAGGCAGGTAGCCACACAGACAGACAGAGTCAGGTAGCCACACAGACAGACAGAGTCAGGTAGCCACACAGACAGACACAGTCAGGTAGCCACACAGACAGACGGACAGACAGACACAGTCAGGTAGCCACACAGACAGACAGATAGACAGACAGACAGACACAGTCAGGTAGCCACACAGACAGACAGACAGACGACAGACAGACACAGTCAGGTAGCCACACAGACAGACGGACAGACAGACACAGTCAGGTAGCCACACAGACAGACAGACAGACAGACAGACAGACAGACAGACAGACAGACAGACAGACAGACAGACAGACAGAGTCATGAAGCCACACTGACAGAGAGGCAGACAGACAGTAAGGTAGCCACACAGACAGACAGAAAGGAGGGTGTGCTCTCTCTTCCCAGCCACAGTGCCTCCTATAGCGTGGGGAGGGGGGGGGGCAGTTAGGTTGCCAGACAGGCAGACAGACAGACACAGACAGACAGACACACCGCAGCTAATGGTGACTTGAGGGGAACCAGAGAGATGATTTGAGTTTATTTCATCAATTTTTCTACATTTCCCTTCTTCTCTCTCTATATCCCTCTCTCTCTCTTTCCCTCTCCTGTTCTCTCCTCTCTTTAACCCTGTCACAGGAGATGGAGGGGAACAGAAGTGATCACTTCTCTCTCTTTCTATCTCTCTCTCTCTCTCCCTCTCTCTTTCTATCTCTCTCTATACCTCTCTCTTTCTGTCTCTCTCTCTCTATCCCTCTCTCTTTCTGTCTCTCTCTATACCTCTCTCTTTCTGTCTCTCTCTCTCTATCCCTCTCTCTTTCTGTCTCTCTCTCTATCCCTCTCTCTTTCTGTCTCTCTCTCTCTATCCCTCTCTCTTTCTGTCTCTCTCTCTATCCCTCTCTCTTTCTCTCTTTCTCTCTTTCTGTCTCTTTCTGTAGTGGACTGTTCTGATGATTCACAACATTGAATCCATCTACTGACCTTTTCCTCTCCCACTGCCTCCCTGTGTGTGTGTGTGGGGGGTGGGGGGGGGTGGGGGGGTGGGGGGGTGGGGGGGGGGGGGGGGTGCAGTTCCAGGAAACTGAAGCTAAGAGAGAGGCAGAGGAGAGGAGACATTTCTCTCTGGAGAAACTACTGATGGAGCACGTCATCAGCCAGTAGGGGGCCATCAACACTGTGTCTTCAGATACACACACACACACACACACACACACACACACACACACACACACACACACACACACACACACACACACACACACACACACACACACACACACACACACACACACACACACACACGCAAGGTGTACACACACCCCAATCCTTTGCTTCCCCTACAGGCCACCTCTATTTCTAATCCTCTCTCTCTTTTGCTCTCCCCCTCTTTCTGGTGGGGGGCGGGCTCAGTCATGCAGGCAGAGGCTGTAATTGGTTAATTGTGATGAATGAGCTGTCCATCAGGCAGACACAGGTGGTGTGTGCGTGTGTGCGTGCGTGTGTTTGTGTTGAACAGCTGGAGAGGCCAGGCCTCGAGCTGCCAGCTAACACGATTACAGAGAAACATACTCCAGACCTCTCTCAATCTCTCCCTCCCCCTTCCGTCTCTCCATCTTTCTCTCCATCTCCAATTCCCGCCCTCCTCCGATCTCCGCCTGTCTGTTCATTTTCTCCTTCCCTCAATCTTTCAATGACTCCTTCCCTCACTTCTTCTCGACCTCTCCTCCTCCTGTTCTTTCCTGTGTCTATGCCCTCCTGGAGGAAATGAACTAGGAAGTGATGCTATCTGGGAAGGTGTCTTTATTCTGTCTGAGATGATGGAGAGAGAGAGAGGAGGAGGAGGAGAGCTGGAGAGAGAGAGGAGGAGAGATGAGGAGGAGGATGAGAGATGGAGAGAGATGGTGAGAGATGGAGAGAGAGGAGGAGGAGAGATGAGGAGGAGGATGAGAGATGGAGAGAGATGGGGAGAGATGGAGAGAGAGGAGGAGGAGAGCTAGAGAGAGATAGGAGGAGAGATGGGGAGAGAGGAGGAGGAGAGATGGGAGAGAGGAGGAGGAGAGATGGATGGAGGGAGCGAGAGAGAGAGGAGGAGACATGGGGAGCTGGAGAGAGGAGGAGAGATGGAGAGAGGGGAGAGATGGAGAGAGGAGGAGAGATGGAGAGAGGGGAGAGATGGAGAGAGAGGAGGAGGAGAGATGAGAAAGAGAGGAGGACGAGAGATGGGGAGAGAGAGAGAGGAGGAGAGATGGAGAGAGCGAGAGAGAGAGGAGAGATGGAGAGAGAGAGGATGAGGAGGAGGAGAGAGAGGGAGAGAGGGAGAGAGAGGAGGAGGAGCGATGGGGAGAGAGAGGAGGAGGAGGAATGGAAAGATGGGGAGAGAGGAGCGATTGGGAGATAGAGAGGAGATGGAGAGAGAGAGGTGGAGGAGGAGAGATGGAGAGAGAGGAGGAAGAGAGATGGAGAGACGGAAAGAGAGGAGGAGAGATGGAGAGAGAGAGAGAGAGAGAGGAGGAGGAGAGAGAGAGCAGGAAAGATGGAGAGAGAGGTGGAGGAGGAGAGATGGAGGATAGATGGAGGAGGAGAGATGGAGGAGAGATGGAGAAGGAGAGATGGAGGAGAGACGGAGGATAGATGGAGGATGAGAGATGAAGGAGGAGTAGAGATAGAGAGAGAGGAGGAGAGATGAGAGAGAGATAAGGAGGAGAGATGAGAGAGAGAGATAAGGAGGAGATATGGAGAGAGAGAAGGAGGAGAGATGGAGGGAGAGGAGGAGATATGGAGAGAGAGGAGGAGGAGTGAGGAGGAGAGATGGAGAGAGAGGAGGAGGAGAGATGGAGAGAGAGGAGGAGCGAGGAGAAGAGATGAGAGAGAGAGAGGAGGAGCGATGGAGAGATGGTGAGAGAGAGGAGATATGGAGAGATGGAAAGATAGAGGAGGGAGAGAGAGATTGAGAGAGATGAGAGAGAGAGATGGAGAGAAGGAGAGAGAGAGGAGGAGAGATGGATGGAGGGAGAGAGAGGAGGAGAGATGGAGAGCTGGAGAGAGGATGAGGAGGAGATATGGAGGAGGAGAGATGGAGGAGAGATGGAGGAGGAGAGATGGAGAAGGAGAGATGGAGGAGAGATGGAGGATGAGAGATGGAGGAGAGAAGGAGAGATGTAGAGAGGAGGAGCGAGGAGGAGAAGGAGGAGAGGTGAAGAGATGGAGAGAGAGAGGAGGAGAGATGAGAGAGAGATAAGGAGGAGAGATGGGGGAGAGGAGGAGAGATGAGAGAGAGAGGAGGAGTGAGGAGGAGAGATGGAGAGAGAGGAGGAGGAGAAGAGATGAGAGAGAGAGGAGGAGCGATGGAGAGATGGCGAGAGAGAGGAGATATGGAGAGATGGAAAGATAGAGGAGGGAGAGAGAGATTGAGAGAGAGGTGGAGAGATGGAGAGATGGATAGAGGGAGAGTGAGAGGAGGAGAGATGGAGAGCTGGAGAGAGGATGAGAGATGGATAGAGAGAGGAGGAGAGATGGGAGAGAGGAGGAGGAGAGATGGAGAGAGAGAGAGAGAGGAGGAGAGATGGAGAGAGGAGGAGCGATGGAGAGAGAGAGGAGGAGGAGAGATGGAGAGAGAGGAAGAGGAGAGATGAGACAGACACAGTAAGGTAGCCACACAGACAGACAGAAAGGAGGGTGTGCTCTCTCTTCCCAGCCACAGTGCCTCCTATAGCGTGGGGAGGGGGGGGGGCAGTTAGGTTGCCAGACAGGCAGTCAGACAGACACAGACAGACACACCGCTGCTAATGGTGACTTGAGGGGAACCAGAGAGATGATTTGAGTTTATTTCATCAAAAGATAGAGGGAGAGGGAGATTGAGAGAGAGATGGAGAGAGAGAGGTGGAGAGATGGAGAGAGAGAGGTGGAGAGATGGAGAGAGAGGAGGAGAGATGGATGGAGGGAGAGAGAGAGGAGGAGAGATGGAGAGCTGGAGAGAGGATGAGAGATGGAGAGACAGAGGAGGAGAGATGGATGAAGGGAGAGAGAGAGGAGGAGAGATGGAGAGCTGGAGAGAGGATGAGAGATGGAGAGAGAGAGGAGGAGGAGAGATGAGAGAGAGGAGGAGAGATGGAGGGAGAGAGAGGGGAGGGGAGATGGGGAGAGGGGAGCGATGGGGAGATAGAGAGGAGGAGAAATGGGGAGATGGAGAGAGGAGGAGAGATGGAGAGATGGAGAGAGGAGGAGAGATGGGGAGAGATGAGAGAGGAGGAGAGATGAGAAAGAGAGGAGGACGAGAGATAGGGAGAGAGAGAGGAGGAGAGATGGAGAGAGAGAGAGAGGAGGAGAGATATGGAGAGAGAGGAGGAGCGATGGGGAGAGAGAGGAGGAGGAGAGAGAGATAGGTGGAGGAGAGATGGAGGAGAGATGGAGGAGGAGAGATGGAGGAGAGATGGATGAGGAGAGATGGAGGAGAGATGGATGGGGAGAGATGGATGAGGAGAGATGGAGGAGAGATGGAGGAGAGAGATGGAGGAGAGATGGAGGAGGAGAGATGGAGGAGGAGAAGGAGAAGAGGAGAAGAGATGGAGAGAGAGGAGGAGAGATGAGAGAGAGATAAGGAGGAGAGATGAGAGAGAGAGATAAGGAGGAGATATGGAGAGAGAGAAGGAGGGG
This sequence comes from Salvelinus fontinalis, assembly GCF_029448725.1. Lineage (NCBI taxonomy): Eukaryota > Metazoa > Chordata > Actinopteri > Salmoniformes > Salmonidae > Salvelinus > Salvelinus fontinalis. The sequence goes on along the minus strand of NC_074688.1, from coordinate 9,764,261 downwards.
AGATGGAGGGAGAGGAGGAGATATGGAGAGAGAGGAGGAGGAGTGAGGAGGAGAGATGGAGAGAGAGGAGGAGCGAGGAGAAGAGATGAGAGAGGAGGAGCGATGGAGAGATGGCAGGAGAGAGGAGATATGGAGAGATGGAAAGATAGAGGAGGGAGTGAGAGATTGAGAGAAAGATGGAGAGAGAGAGGTGGACAGACGGAGAGAGAGAGGAGGAGAGATGGATAGAGGGAGAGAGAGAGGAGGAGAGATGGAGAGCTGGAGAGAGGATGAGAGATGGAGAGAGAGAGGAGGAGAGATGGATGAAGGGAGAGAGAGAGGAGGAGAGATGGAGAGCTGGAGAGAGGATGAGAAATGGAGAGAGAGAGGAGGAGGAGAGATGGGAGAGATAAGGAGGAGAGATGGAGAGAGAGAGAGGAGGAGAGATGGAGAGAGGAGGAGAGATGGAGAGAGAGGAGGAGGAGAGATGGAGAGCGAGGAGGAGGAGAGATGAGAGAGAGGAGGAGGAGAGATGGAGGGAGAGAGGGGGGGGATGGGGAGAGGGGAGCGATGGGGAGATAGAGAGGAGTTGGAGAGAGAGGAGGTGGAGAGATGGAGGAAGATAGATGAGAAAGAGGAGGAGGAGAGATGGAGAGAGGAGGAGAGATGGAGTGAGAAGAGGAGGAGAGATGGAGTGAGAGGAGAAGGAGAGATGAGGGAGAGAGCGGGGAGGGGAGATGGGGAGAGAGGAGCGATGGGGAGATAGAGGGAGAGGAGGAGGAGGAGAGATGGAGAATAGATGGAGAGAGAGGAGGAGGAGAGATGGAGAGATGGAAAGAGAGGAGGAGATATGGAGTGAGAGGAGGAGGAGATGAAGAGAGAGGAGGAGAGATGAGAGAGAGGAGGAGATATGGAGAGAGAGGAGGAGATATTGAGAGAGAGGAGGAGAGGGAGAGATGGTGAGAGAGGTGGAGGAGAGATGGAGGAGAGATGTTGAGAGAGTGGATGAGGAGGAGGAGAGGGTGAGAGATGGAGAGAGAGATAAGGAGGAGAGACAGAGAGAGAGGAGGAGAGATGGAGAGAGGAGGAGGAGGAGAGATAGAGAGAGAGAGGAGGAGTGAGGAGGAAAGATGGAGAGTGAGGAGGAGGAGAGATGGAGAGAGAGAGGAGGAGCAAGAGAGAGAGGAGGAGAGATGAGAGCGAGATATGGATCGAGAGATGGAGAGAGAGGAGGAGAGATGAGAGAGGAGGAGGAGGAGAGATGGGGAGAGAGAGGAGGAGAGATGGAGAGAGGACGAGAAGAGATGAGAGAGAGAGGAGGAGAGATGGGGAGAGAGGAGGAGAGATGAGAGAGAGAGAGGGATAAGGAGGAGAGAGGGAGAGAGAGAGGGATAGATGGAGAGAGAGGAGGAGGAGAGATGGGGAGAGAGGAGGAGAGATGGAGAGGGAGAGGATGAGAGATGGAGAGAGAGAGGAGGAGATATGGAGAGAGAGTAGGAGAGATGGAGAGCGAGAGGAGGAGAGATGGAGAGAAAGAGGAGGAGATATTGAGAGAGAGGAGGGGGAGAGATGACTCGAGTACAACAAGGTAGAGGCCAGTAAATAGCTGATATTAAATTGTGGCTCCATGGATGCTTTGTATCGATCGCTGGGCCACAGATAGAGATTGTGTTTAGTGAGGCTTCTGTGTCTGCGGTTGTCAGGTACCTTGTACCACTCCAGAGCTGCACAGTAGTTGTCTAATGGCAATAACAACCCTAGAGACTGCAACACAACAGTGGAAAGACATGTACATGTGGCACTATGTGAATGTGTTCTGTTTAGAATGTCTGGTGATGTCCTGGTCCACTATGTGAATGTGTTCTGTTTAGAATGTCTGGTGATGTCCTGGTCCACTATGTGAATGTGTTCTGTTTAGAATGTCTGGTGATGTGCTGGTCCACTATGTGAATGTGTTCTGTTTAGAATGTCTGGTGATGTCCTGGTCCACTATGTGAATGTGTTCTGTTTAGAATGTCTGGTGATGTCCTGGTCCACTATGTGAATGTGTTCTGTTTAGAATGTCTGGTGATGTGCTGGTCCACTATGTGAATGTGTTCTGTTTAGAATGTCTGGTGATGTCCTGGTCCACTATGTGAATGTGTTTGTTTAGAATGTCTGGTGATGTCCTGGTCCACTATGTGAATGTGTTTGTTTAGAATGTCTGGTGATGTCCTGGTCCACTATGTGAATGTGTTTGTTTAGAATGTCTGGTGATGTCCTGGTCCACTATGTGAATGTGTTTGTTTAGAATGTCTGGTGATGTGCTGGTCCACTATGTGAATGTGTTCTGTTTAGAATGTCTGGTGATGTCCTGGTCCACTATGTGAATGTGTTTGTTTAGAATGTCTGGTGATGTCCTGGTCCACTATGTGAATGTGTTCTGTTTAGAATGTCTGGTGATGTCCTGGTCCACTATGTGAATGTGTTTGTTTAGAATGTCTGGTGATGTCCTGGTCCACTATGTGAATGTGTTTGTTTAGAATGTCTGGTGATGTGCTGGTCCACTATGTGAATGTGTTCTGTTTAGAATGTCTGGTGATGTGCTGGTCCACTATGTGAATGTGTTCTGTTTAGAATGTCTGGTGATGTGCTGGTCCACTATGTGAATGTGTTTGTTTAGAATGTCTGGTGATGTCCTGGTCCACTATGTGAATGTGTTTGTTTAGAATGTCTGGTGATGTGCTGGTCCACTATGTGAATGTGTTCTGTTTAGAATGTCTGGTGATGTCCTGGTCCACTATGTGAATGTGTTCTGTTTAGAATGTCTGGTGATGTCCTGGTCCACTATGTGAATGTGTTCTGTGTAGAATGTCTGGTGATGTGCTGGTCCACTATGTGAATGTGTTCTGTTTAGAATGTCTGGTGATGTGCTGGTCCACTATGTGAATGTGTTCTGTGTAGAATGTCTGGTGATGTGCTGGTCCAATATGTGAATGTGTTCTGTTTAGAATGTCTGGTGATGTGCTGGTCCACTATGTGAATGTGTTCTGTTTAGAAAGTCTGGTGATGTGCTGGTCCACTATGTGAATGTGTTCTGTTTAGAATGTCTGGTGATGTCCTGGTCCACTATGTGAATGTGTTTGTTTAGAATGTCTGGTGATGTCCTGGTCCACTATGTGAATGTGTTCTGTGTATAATGTCTGGGGATGTGGTGGTCCACTATGTGAATGTGTTCTGTTTAGAATGTCTGGTGATGTCCTGGTCCACTATGTGAATGTGTTCTGTTTAGAATGTCTGGTGATGTGCTGGTCCACTATGTGAATGTGTTCTGTGTAGAATGTCTGGTGATGTGCTGGTCCACTATGTGAATGTGTTCTGTTTAGAATGTCTGGTGATGTCCTGGTCCACTATGTGAATGTGTTTGTGTAGAATGTCTGGTGATGTGCTGGTCCACTATGTGAATGTGTTCTGTGTATAATGTCTGGGGATGTGGTGGTCCACTATGTGAATGTGTTCTGTTTAGAATGTCTGGTGATGTCCTGGTCCACTATGTGAATGTGTTCTGTTTAGAATGTCTGGTGATGTGCTGGTCCACTATGTGAATGTGTTCTGTGTAGAATGTCTGGTGATGTGCTGGTCCACTATGTGAATGTGTTCTGTTTAGAATGTCTGGTGATGTCCTGGTCCACTATGTGAATGTGTTTGTGTAGAATGTCTGGTGATGTGCTGGTCCACTGTGTGAATGTGTTCTGTTTAGAATGTCTGGTGATGTGCTGGTCCACTATGTGAATGTGTTCTGTTTAGAATGTCTGGTGATGTCCTGGTCCACTATGTGAATGTGTTCTGTTTAGAATGTCTGGTGATGTCCTGGTCCACTATGTGAATGTGTTTGTCTTGTCACTAGGAACAGCAGCAGGGTCCACTGGCTGTGTGACTACAAACACCACATCCTAGAACACCACCATTATCCGTAGGAATTCTAGGATGTGTAGTCTGGCAGAAAGCAGAGCACATTGCATGCTGGGAGCTGTAGTCCAGGCAGTGCAGTAGTCGAGGTCTCTCTGTGGCTGATGTGATGAATGGTGGTTGTTGCCGTGGCAAATTGTCCTGAAAGCAATCTGAGACACATCACCACGGCGATAAAGGAAGAGCTTATTGATCCCTGTGAAGTAATACAGTGAATATATCACACACACGATCACACACCGACACATGATCACACACGCACGAACACGCACGAACACACACGCACACACGATCACACACACACACACGGGGAGAAATATCAGCTAGCAGACTGAGGGATGATGGTGATCATCAGCAACAACACAAAGAGAGGGGGGTGTAGGTGGGGGGGGGGGGGTGGGGGGGGCACACATACACACACATATGTACACACATACATTCACACTCGTACACACACGTACATACACAATGACAACTCAAGCTAATGCTTTTTACAAGCACCCAATGGCCTGGAGGGATATAAGAGTGACAGAAAGGAAGAGAGGGGGAGCGAGAAAGAGAGAAAGAGATGAGAGACACACAGAGAGAGAGAAGGAGATGAGAGATGAGATGAGACACAGAAAAAGAGAAGGAGATGAGAGACAGAGAGAGAGGGAGAGACAGAGATAAGGAGATGAGAGAGAGAGAGAAGGAGATGAGAGACACACAGAGACAGGAGGGACAAAGGTTTTTGACCTTTGACCCTGTTGTTTCCAGGCAGGTTCCCCCTGGATGACTCATGACTGGCCTCTGGCCACAACACTATCTCTGTTTGGAGAGGGCTACAACACTATCTCTGTTTGGAGAGGGCTACAACACTATCTCTGTTTGGAGAGGGCTACAACACTATCTCTGTTTGGAGAGGGCTACAACACTATCTCTGTTTGGAGAGGGCTACAACACTATCTCTGTTTGGAGAGGGCTACAACACTATCTCTGTTTGGAGAGGGCTACAACACTATCTCTGTTTGGAGAGGGCTACAACACTATCTCTGTTTGGAGAGGGCTACAACACTATCTCTGTTTGGAGAGGGCTACAACACTATCTCTGTTTGGAGAGGGCTACAACACTATCTCTGTTTGGAGAGGGGCAAGGAACTATTGTGCTTTACTCTATCTCTCTCTCTCTCTCTCACGCACGCACGCACGCACGCACGCACGCACGCACGCACGCACACACACACACACACACACACACACACACACACACACACACACACAAACAGGAAGGAGTAGATTGATCTTTGTTCAGCTCTCAGGCTAGAAGTTATTGTGGAGGATGATCCTCTTATCACATTATAGTCCTCTACCCTACCAGACCTGGTCAGTACCTCAGGCCTGTGTGTGTGTGTGTGTCTTCTTATTATGTGTGTGTGTGTGTGTGTGTGTGTGTGTGTGTGTGTGTGTGTGTGTGTGTGTGTGTGTGTGTGTGTGTGTGTGTGTGTGTGTGTGTGTGTGTGTGTGTGTGTGTGTGTGTGTGTGCTTATTTGTGTCGTCTGTGGGTGGGTGTATTGTCCTTGTTCTGGACCATGTCCTTTGAGGGATGTCAGTGTGTCCTTCTGCCAAAGTCAGTCTCAGTCAGCTAATACAGACGCTTTCTCCTAGAGGTCACAATGTCATTGTCTGTTTAGCACATTAGTAAGTCAGACTGGCTCTCAGAAGTACAGCCTGTGGGCGTCCGTATTCATCTTCATGACAATCAACTCTCTCCTTCTCTTAATTTATCTCTCTTCCAACTCCATCTCTCAATCTCTCAATCCATCTCTACCAACTCCTCCATCTCTCGTTCTCTCAATCCATCTCTCTACCAACTCTCATCTCTCATTCTCTCAATCCATCTCTACATCACTCTACCAACTCTCATATCTCATTCTCTCAATCCATCTCTCCATCTCTCTACCAACTCTCATATCTTATTCTCTCAATCCTTCTCTCCATCTCTCATCTCTCATTCTCTCAATCCATCTCTCCATCTCTCTACCAACTCATCTCTCATTCTCTCAATCCATCTCTCCATCTCTCTACCAACTCATCTCTCATTCTCTCAATCCATTTCTCCATCTCTCTACCAACTCTCATTCTCTCAATCCATCTCTCCATCTCTCTACCAACTCTCATTCTCTCCTTCTGTCTCTTATTTTCCTCAACCCCCATCTCCCCTTCTAACTCCACCTCCATGAACGCTAACTTAACCTCCTTAATTTCTACATTCATCTCTCCGTCTCTTCCTCTCTTTCCATCTCTTCATCTATCGTTCAGTCCCTCTATCTCTGTACTAGTGAGAATCATGTTGCTGGTACTTTGACGGGTGGAGTGTGCTGTTACGACAGGGGGAGATGGATCGATGGGTTTCTCTGTCACAGAGTGGACACACACACACAACTCATTCGGTGGTTGTTGAGAAACTGCAGCATCCTCTGAGATATGAAGACATGTATTATAACGTCTCGGTGGGTTTCCGGCAGATGGTACCAGACCCAACTTCCCTGTCTGTTATTTATCTTCTCCTTCTCCTCCCTCACTCACTCCTGCCCCCTCCCTCACCCATCGTGCCTCCTTCCTCCCTTCCGCTCAGGGGGTGAGTCGGTGTGTGAGTGTGTGTTTGGTTGCTGGGGTAATGGTGGAGTAAGGTAGGCAAGGCTCTCCTCTGTGGGCGAGGTGTGTGTTAGAGAGAGAGAGGCTCAGATCCATGCTAACCTGATTTAGCTTTGGCCGCGCCGGGGAGGCTAACATGATTACCTCTGGCTAATGGCCCTACTGACTGAGAGAGGGGGAGGAGAAGGAGTGGGGAGGATAGCCTTCAATAATTATCCCGCTCCCTCCCCAGGCATTGATGGATACAACTTTAGAGGTCTCTGTTCTGCTCTCTCGCTCTCTCTTTCTCTTTCTCTCTCTCTTTCTCTCTCTCTCTCTCTCTCTCCCTCTCTCTTTCTCTCTCTCTAGCGATCAGGAGGAAGGAGAATGGCTGGTATGATGAAGAACATCCCCTCGTCATCCTCTTCCTAGGCTCCTCTGGAATCGGTAACTCCTCTTTTCCTCCCTCTCTCTTCATCCCTCGTTCCACTCATTTGTACCACTCAGCTGTGATGTCATGGAGCCTCTCTATAGCAGTATCCTGGTTAAAAGACCAGGAGAAGCCACAGTCTAGTAGCTCCAATACAATCATTTATTCACCAACGTTTCCACAGCAAGCTGTCTTCATCAGGGTTTCCTATCAAACACTGCAGGCCACCAGTGTATACAGTTGAAGTCATAAGTTTACATACACCTTAGCCAAATACATTTAAACTCAGTTTTTCACAATTCCTGACATTTAATCCTAGTAAAAATTCCCTGTCTTAGGTCAGTTTGGATCACCACTTTATTTTTAAAATGATTAATTTCAGCTGTTATTTCTTTCATCACATTCCAAGTGGGTCAGAAGTTTACATACACTCAATTAGTATTTAGTAGCATTGCCTTTAAATTGTTTAACTTGGGTCCAACGTTTCGGGTAGCCTTCCACAAGCTTCCCACAATAAGTTGGGTGAATTTTGGCCCATTCCTCCTGACAGAGCACGTATAACTGAGTCAGATTTGTAGGCCCCCTTGCTCGCACACGCTTTTTCAGTTCTGCCCACAAATGTTCTATAGGGTGAGGTCAGGGCTTTGTGATGGCCATTCCAATAGCTTGACTTTGTTGTCCTTAAGTCATTTTGCCACAACTTTGGAAGTATGTTTGTGGTCATTGTCCATCTGAAAGACCCATTTGTGAACAAGCTTTAACTTCCTGACTGATGTCTTGAGATGTTGCTTCAATATATCCACATCATTTTCCTACCTCATGATGCCATCTATTTTGTGAAGTGCACCAGGCCCTCCTGCAGCAAAGCACCCCCACAACATGATGCTGCCAGCCCCGTGCCTCACAGATGGGATGGTGTTCTTCGACTAGCAAACGACCCCTTTTTCCTCCAAACATAACGATGGTCATTATGGCCAAACAGTTCTATTTTTGTTTCATCAGACCAGAGGACATTTCTCCAAAAAGTATGATCTTTGTCCCCATGTGCAGTTGCAAACTGTAGTCTGGCTTTTTTATGGCAGTTTTGGAGCAGTGACCTCCTCCTTGCTGAGCGGCCTTTCAGGTTATGTTGATATAGTACGCCTTTTACTGTGAATATAGATACTTTTGTACCTGTTTCCTCCAGCATCTTCACAAGGTCCTTTGCTGTTGTTCTTGGATTGATTTGCAGTTTTCGCACCAAAGTACGTTCATCTCTAGGAGACAGAACGCATCTCCTTCCTGAGCGGTATGACGGCTGCGTGGTCCGATGGTGTTTATACTTGCGTACTATTGTTTGTACAGATGAATTGCTCCCAAGGATGAACCAGACAGATTTTTTTTCTGAGGTCTTGGCTGATTTCTTTTGATTTTCCCATGATGTCAAGCAAAGAGGCACTGAGATTGAAGGTAGGCCTTGAAATACATCCACAGGTACACCTCCAATTGACTCAAATTATGTAAATAAGCCTATCAGAAGCTTCTAAAGCCATGACATAATTTTCTGGAATTTTCCAAGCTGTTTAAAGGCACAGTCAAATGAATGTATGTAAACTTCTGACCCACTGGAATTGTGATACAGTGAGTTATTGTCACGCCCTGACCTTAGAGATCCTTATTATTCTCTATGTTTGGTTAGGTCAGGGTGTGACCTAACCTAACTAAACACCAGCAGCTTCACGTTTCGTTCAGTATTTTGTTGTTTTTGTTCGGTGTTCATTTTAATAAAAGAAAATGTACGCCTACAACGCTGCACCTTGGTCCTTACGACGAGCATAACAGAAGATCCCACCAAAAACGGACCAAGCAGCGTGGCCAGGATGAGTGGACATGGGAGGAGATCATGAATGGAGAAGGACCCTGGACCTGGGTAGGAGAGTATCGCCGTTCAAGGGAGCAGATGGAGGCAACGAAAGCAGAACGGCGACGATACGAGGAAGTAGAGCAATGGAGCAAGCACGAGAGGCAGTCCCCCAAAAATTGGGAGGGGGCACACGGGGAGATTGGCGGAGTAAGGTTTTAGACCTGAGCCAACTTCCCGTGCTTACCGTGGGGAGAGTGTGACTGGTCAGGCACTGTGTTATGCGGTGATGCGCACTGTGTCTCCAGTGTGCATTCACAGCCCGGTGCGCTCTGTGCCAGCTCCTCACAGTTGCCATGCTAGAGTGGGCATTCAGCCAGGACGGATTGTGCCGGCTCAGCGGTCCTGGTCTCCAGTGCATCTCCTCGGTCCAGGATATCCTGCGCCAGCTCTACGCACGGTATCCCCAGTTCGCCAGCACCACCCAGTGCGGCCTGTTCCAGCTCCCCGCACTTGCCGTGCTACAGGGGGGATTCAGCCACGAACCGTTGTGCCAGCTCTGCGCTCCAGACCTCCGGTGCGCCTCCACGGTCCAGTGTGTCTGCGCCGGCTCTACGCACTATGCCTCCAGTGCACCTTCATATCCCAATGCGTCCTGTGCCAGCTCTCCACACTCACCAAGCTAAAGTGGGTATCAGCCCAGGATGTATTGTGGCAGCTCCCCTCACTAGGCTGCCAGTACATCTCCTCAGTCCGGTGAGACCTGTTCCGGCTCCACGTACAAAGCCCCCTATGATGATCCATGGCCCAAAGCCTCCAGTAATAATCCATGGCACGAAGCCTCCAGTGATGATCCATGGCCCGAAGCCTCCAGTGATGATCCATGGCCCGAAGCCTCCAGTGATGATCCATGGCCCGAAGCCTCCAGTGATGATCCATGGCCCGGACCCTCCAGTGATGATCCATGGCCCGAAGCCTCCAGTGATGATCCATGGCACGAAGCCTCCAGTGATGAGCCATGGCCCAAAGCCTCCAGTGATGATCCATGGCCCAAAGCCTCCAGTGAGGATCCATGGCCCGAAGCCTCCAGTGATGATCCATGGCCCGAAGCCTCCAGTGATGATCCATGGCCCGAAGCCTCCAGTGATGACCCATGGCACGAAGCCTCCAGTGAGGATCCATGGCCCGGAGCCTGCAGTGATGATCCAAGGCCCGGACCCTCCAGTGATGATCCATGGCCCGAAGCCTCCAGTGATGATCCATGGCACGAAGCCTCCAGTGATGATCCATGGCCCAAAGCCTCCAGTGATGATCCATGGCCCAAAGCCTCCAGTGAGGATCCATGGCCCGAAGCCTCCAGTGAGGATCCATGGCCCGAAGCCTCCAGTGAGGATCCATGGCCCGGAGCCTGCAGTGATGATCCAAGGCCCGGACCCTCCAGTGATGATCCATGGCCCGAAGCCTCCAGTGATGATCCATGGCACGAAGCCTCCAGTGATGATCCATGGCCCGAAGCCTCCAGTGATGATCCATGGCCCGAAGCCTCCAGTGATGATCCATGGCCCGAAGCCTCCAGTGATGATCCATGGCCCGGACCCTCCAGTGATGATCCATGGCCCGAAGCCTCCAGTGATGATCCATGGCACGAAGCCTCCAGTGATGAGCCATGGCCCAAAGCCTCCAGTGATGATCCATGGCCCAAAGCCTCCAGTGAGGATCCATGGCCCGAAGCCTCCAGTGATGATCCATGGCCCGAAGCCTCCAGTGATGATCCATGGCCCGAAGCCTCCAGTGATGACCCATGGCACGAAGCCTCCAGTGAGGATCCATGGCCCGGAGCCTGCAGTGATGATCCAAGGCCCGGACCCTCCAGTGATGATCCATGGCCCGAAGCCTCCAGTGATGATCCATGGCACGAAGCCTCCAGTGATGATCCATGGCCCAAAGCCTCCAGTGATGATCCATGGCCCAAAGCCTCCAGTGAGGATCCATGGCCCGAAGCCTCCAGTGATGATCCATGGCCCGAAGCCTCCAGTGATGATATATGGCCCGAAGCCTCCAGTGATGATCCATGGCACGAAGCCTCCAGTGAGGATCCATGGCCCGGAGCCTGCAGTGATGATCCATGGCCCGGACCCTCCAGTGATGATCCATGGCCCGAAGCCTCCAGTGATGATCCATGGCACGAAGCCTCCAGTGATGATCCATGGCCCAAAGCCTCCAGTGATGATCCATGGCCCAAAGCCTTCAGTGATGATCCATGGCCCGGAGCCTGCAGTGATGATCCATGGCCCGGTGCCTGCAGTGATGATCCATGGCCCGGAGCCTCCAGTGATGATCCATGGCCCGGAGCCTGCAGGGATGATCCATGGCACGAAGCCTCCAGTGACGGTCCAGGGAAAGGAGCCTCCAGCGACGGTCCCCAGTCCGGAGCCTCCAGCGACGGTCCCCAGTCCGGAGCCTCCAGCGACGGTCCCCAGTCCGGAGACTCCAGCGACGGTCCCCAGTCCGGAGACTCCAGCAACGGTCGGCAGTCCAGAGCCTCCAGCGACGGTCGGCAGTCCAGAGCCTCCAGCGACGGTTGGCAGTCCAGAGCCTCCAGCGACGGTCGGCAGTCCAGAGCCTTCAGCGAGGGTTCCCAGTCCAGAACCTTCAGCGAGGGTTCCCAGTCCAGAGTCTCTGGCGACGATCTACGGTCCGGAGGTCCCGGCGACGATCCCTGCACCAGAGGCGTCACCGAAGTGGGGGGAGCCTCAAGCGGAGCGGGGTCGGCGTTCCGCACTGGAGCCTCCACCCGAGAGTAGATACCCACCCGGACCCTCCCCTATAGGTTCAGGTTTGCGGCCGGAGTCCGCACCTTTGGGGGGGGTGGGGATACTGTCACTCCCTGACCTTAGAGATCCCTATTATTCTCTATGTTTGGTTAGGTCAGGGTGTGACTCGGTGGGAAAATCTATGTTTTCTATTTCTTTGTGTTTTTGGCTGAGTATGGTTCCCAATCAGAGGCAGCTGTCTATCGTTGTCTCTGATTGGGGATCATTTATACGTTGTCATTTTCCTTTTGGGTTTAGTGTTTTTTTGCCTGACAGAACTGTTCGCTTTCGTTTTTTAACTTTTGTTATTTTGTTTGAGTGTTTTTGAATAATAAATCATGAACACTTTCCACGCTGTGTACTTCAACTGTATATACAGGTTTCATCAGGGTTTCATGTTACATTTTACATTTTAGTCATTTAGCAGACGCTCTTATCCAGAGCGACTTACAGTAGAGTGCATACATTTTTATTACATTTTACATACTGAGACAAGGATATCCCTACCGGCCAAACCCTCCCTAACCCGGACGACGCTATGCCAATTGTGCGTTGCCCCACGCCCCACGTCGCCCCATGTTAAACACTGCAGGTCACCTATATATACAGGTTTCATCAGGGTTTCATGTTAAACACTGCAGGTCACCTATATATACAGGTTTCATCAGGGTTTCATGTCAAACACTGCAGGTCACCAGTAAATATATAGGTTTCATCAGGGTTTCATGTCAAACACTGCAGGTCACCAGTAAATATACAGGTTTCATCAGGGTTTCATGTTAAACACTGCAGGTCACCAGTAAATATATAGGTTTCATCAGGGTTTCATGTCAAACACTGCAGGTCACCAGTAAATATATAGGTTTCATGTCAAACACTGCAGGTCACCTATATATACAGGTTTCATCAGGGTTTCATATCAAACCCTGCAGGTCACCAGTAAATATATAGGTTTCATCAGGGTTTCATGTCAAACACAGCAGGTCACCAGTAAATATATAGGTTTCAAGTCAAACACTGCAGGTCACCTATATATACAGGTTTCATCAGGGTTTCATGTCAAACACTGCAGGTCACCAGTAAATATATAGGTTTCATGTCAAACACTGCAGGTCACCAGTAAATATATAGGTTTCATCAGGGTTTCATGTCAAACACTGCAGGTCACCAGTAAATATATAGGTTTCATGTTAAACACTGCAGGTCACCAGTAAATATATAGGTTTCATCAGGGTTTCATGTCAAACACTGCAGGTCACCAGTAAATATACAGGTTTCATGTTAAACACTGCAGGTCACCAGTATATATACAGGTTTCATCAGGGTTTCATGTTAAACACTGCATGTCACCAGTAAATATATAGGTTTCATCAGGGTTTCATGTCAAACACTGCAGGGCACCAGTAAATATATAGGTTTCATGTTAAACACTGCAGGTCACCTATATATACAGGTTTCATCAGGGTTTCATGTCAAACACTGCAGGTCACAAGTAAATATATAGGTTTCATGTCAAACACTGCAGGTCCCCAGTAAATATATAGGTTTCATGTCAAACACTGCAGGTCACCTATATATACAGGTTTCATCAGGGTTTCATGTCAAACCCTGCAGGTCACCAGTAAATATATAGGTTTCATGTTAAACACTGCAGGTCACCAGTAAATATATAGGTTTCATCAGGGTTTCATGTCAAACACTGCAGGTCACCAGTAAATATATAGGTTTCATGTCAAACACTGCAGGTCACCTATATATACAAGTTTCATCAGGGTTTCATGTTAAACACTGCAGGTCACCAATATATATACAGGTTTCATCAGGGTTTCATGTTAAACACTGCAGGTCACCAGTATATATACAGGTTTCATCAGGGTTTCATGTTAAACACTGCAGGTCACCAGTAAATATATAGGTTTCATGTTAAACACTGCAGGTCACCTATATATACAGGTTTCATCAGGGTTTCATGTCAAACACTGCAGGTCACCAGTAAATATATAGGTTTCATGTCAAACACTGCAGGTCACCTATATATACAGGTTTCATCAGGGTTTCGTGTCAAACACTGCTGGTCACCAGTAAATATATAGGTTTCATGTCAAACACTGCAGGTCACCTATATATACAGGTTTCATCAGGGTTTCATGTCAAACACTGCAGGTCACCAGTAAATATATAGGTTTCATGTTAAACACTGCAGGTCACCAGTAAATATATAGGTTTCATGTCAAACACTGCAGGTCACCAGTAAATATATAGGTTTCATGTTAAACACTGCAGGTCACCAGTAAATATATAGGTTTCATCAGGGTTTCATGTCAAACACTGCAGGTCACCAGTAAATATATAGGTTTCATCAGGGTTTCATGTCAAACCCTGCAGGTCACCAGTAAATATATAGGTTTCATCAGGGTTTCATGTCAAACCCTGCAGGTCACCAGTAAATATATAGGTTTCATCAGGGTTTCATGTCAAACACTGCAGGTCACCAGTATATATACAGGTTTCATCAGGGTTTCATGTCAAACACTGCAGGTCACCAGTAAATATATAGGTTTCATCAGGGTTTCATGTCAAACCCTGCAGGTCACCAGTAAATATATAGGTTTCATCAGGGTTTCATGTCAAACCCTGCAGGTCACCAGTAAATATATAGGTTTCATCAGGGTTTCATGTCAAACACTGCAGGTCACCAGTATATATACAGGTTTCATCAGGGTTTCATGTCAAACACTGCAGGTCACCAGTAAATATATAGGTTTCATGTTAAACACTGCAGGTCACCAGTAAATATATAGGTTTCATCAGGGTTTCATGTCAAACACTGCAGGTCACCAGTATATATACAGGTTTCATCAGGGTTTCATGTCAAACACTGCAGGTCACCAGTATATATACAGGTTTCATCAGGGTTTCATGTCAAACACTGCAGGTCACCAGTAAATATATAGGTTTCATCAGGGTTTCATGTCAAACACTGCAGGTCACCAGTAAATATATAGGTTTCATGTTAAACACTGCAGGTCACCAGTAAATATATAGGTTTCATCAGGGTTTCATGTCAAACACTGCAGGTCACCAGTATATATACAGGTTTCATCAGGGTTTCATGTCAAACACTGCAGGTCACCAGTAAATATATAGGTTTCATGTCAAACACTGCAGGTCACCAGTAAATATATAGGTTTCATCAGGGTTTCATGTCAAACACTGCAGGTCACCAGTAAATATATAGGTTTCATGTTAAACACTGCAGGTCACCAGTAAATATATAGGTTTCATCAGGGTTTCATGTCAAACACTGCAGGTCACCAGTAAATATACAGGTTTCATGTTAAACACTGCAGGTCACCAGTATATATACAGGTTTCATCAGGGTTTCATGTTAAACACTGCATGTCACCAGTAAAAATATAGGTTTCATCAGGGTTTCATGTCAAACACTGCAGGGCACCAGTAAATATATAGGTTTCATGTTAAACACTGCAGGTCACCTATATATACAGGTTTCATCAGGGTTTCATGTCAAACACTGCAGGTCACAAGTAAATATATAGGTTTCATGTCAAACACTGCAGGTCCCCAGTAAATATATAGGTTTCATGTCAAACACTGCAGGTCACCTATATATACAGGTTTCATCAGGGTTTCATGTCAAACCCTGCAGGTCACCAGTAAATATATAGGTTTCATGTTAAACACTGCAGGTCACCAGTAAATATATAGGTTTCATCAGGGTTTCATGTCAAACACTGCAGGTCACCAGTAAATATATAGGTTTCATGTCAAACACTGCAGGTCACCTATATATACAAGTTTCATCAGGGTTTCATGTTAAACACTGCAGGTCACCAATATATATACAGGTTTCATCAGGGTTTCATGTTAAACACTGCAGGTCACCAGTATATATACAGGTTTCATCAGGGTTTCATGTTAAACACTGCAGGTCACCAGTAAATATATAGGTTTCATGTTAAACACTGCAGGTCACCTATATATACAGGTTTCATCAGGGTTTCATGTCAAACACTGCAGGTCACCAGTAAATATATAGGTTTCATGTCAAACACTGCAGGTCACCTATATATACAGGTTTCATCAGGGTTTCGTGTCAAACACTGCTGGTCACCAGTAAATATATAGGTTTCATGTCAAACACTGCAGGTCACCTATATATACAGGTTTCATCAGGGTTTCATGTCAAACACTGCAGGTCACCAGTAAATATATAGGTTTCATGTTAAACACTGCAGGTCACCAGTAAATATATAGGTTTCATGTCAAACACTGCAGGTCACCAGTAAATATATAGGTTTCATGTTAAACACTGCAGGTCACCAGTAAATATATAGGTTTCATCAGGGTTTCATGTCAAACACTGCAGGTCACCAGTAAATATATAGGTTTCATCAGGGTTTCATGTCAAACCCTGCAGGTCACCAGTAAATATATAGGTTTCATCAGGGTTTCATGTCAAACCCTGCAGGTCACCAGTAAATATATAGGTTTCATCAGGGTTTCATGTCAAACACTGCAGGTCACCAGTATATATACAGGTTTCATCAGGGTTTCATGTCAAACACTGCAGGTCACCAGTAAATATATAGGTTTCATCAGGGTTTCATGTCAAACCCTGCAGGTCACCAGTAAATATATAGGTTTCATCAGGGTTTCATGTCAAACCCTGCAGGTCACCAGTAAATATATAGGTTTCATCAGGGTTTCATGTCAAACACTGCAGGTCACCAGTATATATACAGGTTTCATCAGGGTTTCATGTCAAACACTGCAGGTCACCAGTAAATATATAGGTTTCATGTTAAACACTGCAGGTCACCAGTAAATATATAGGTTTCATCAGGGTTTCATGTCAAACACTGCAGGTCACCAGTATATATACAGGTTTCATCAGGGTTTCATGTCAAACACTGCAGGTCACCAGTAAATATATAGGTTTCATCAGGGTTTCATGTCAAACCCTGCAGGTCAACAGTAAATATATAGGTTTCATCAGGGTTTCATGTCAAACCCTGCAGTTCACCAGTAAATATATAGGTTTCATCAGGGTTTCATGTCAAACACTGCAGGTCACCAGTATATATACAGGTTTCATCAGGGTTTCATGTCAAACACTGCAGGTCACCAGTAAATATATAGGTTTCATCAGGGTTTCATGTCAAACACTGCAGGTCACCAGTAAATATATAGGTTTCATGTTAAACACTGCTGGTCACCAGTAAATATATAGGTTTCATCAGGGTTTCATGTCAAACACTGCAGGTCACCAGTAAATATATAGGTTTCATGTTAAACACTGCAGGTCACCAGTAAATATATAGGTTTCATGTTAAACACTGCAGGTCACCAGTAAATATATAGGTTTCATGTCAAACACTGCAGGTCACCAGTAAATATATAGGTTTCATGTTAAACACTGCAGGTCACCAGTAAATATATAGGTTTCATGTCAAACACTGCAGGTCACCAGTAAATATATAGGTTTCATCAGGGTTTCATGTTAAACACTGCAGGTCACCAGTAAATATATAGGTTTTATCAGGGTTTCATGTCAAACACTGCAGGGCACCAGTAAATATATAGGTTTCATGTTAAACACTGCAGGTCACCTATATATACAGGTTTCATAAGGGTTTCATGTCAAACACTGCAGGTCACCAGTAAATATATAGGTTTCATGTCAAACACTGCAGGTCCCCAGTAAATATATAGGTTTCATGTCAAACACTGCAGGTCACCTATATATACAGGTTTCATCAGGGTTTCATGTCAAACCCTGCAGGTCACCAGTAAATATATAGGTTTCATGTTAAACACTGCAGGTCACCAGTAAATATATAGGTTTCATCAGGGTTTCATGTCAAACCCTGCAGGTCACCAGTAAATATATAGGTTTCATGTCAAACACTGCAGGTCACCTATATATACAAGTTTCATCAGGGTTTCATGTTAAACACTGCAGGTCACCAGTGTATATACAGGTTTCATCAGGGTTTCATGTTAA
Organism: Salvelinus fontinalis; assembly: GCF_029448725.1. Lineage (NCBI taxonomy): Eukaryota > Metazoa > Chordata > Actinopteri > Salmoniformes > Salmonidae > Salvelinus > Salvelinus fontinalis. The sequence goes on along the minus strand of NC_074688.1, from coordinate 9,746,610 downwards.
ACACTGCAGGTCACCAGTATATATACAGGTTTCATCAGGGTTTCATGTTAAACACTGCAGGTCACCAGTAAATATATAGGTTTCATGTTAAACACTGCAGGTCACCTATATATACAGGTTTCATCAGGGTTTCATGTCAAACACTGCAGGTCACCAGTAAATATATAGGTTTCATGTCAAACACTGCAGGTCACCTATATATACAGGTTTCATCAGGGTTTCATGTCAAACACTGCAGGTCACCAGTAAATATATAGGTTTCATGTTAAACACTGCAGGTCACCAGTAAATATAGGTTTCATGTTAAACACTGCAGGTCACCAGTAAATATATAGGTTTCATGTTAAACACTGCAGGTCACCAGTAAATATATAGGTTTCATGTCAAACACTGCAGGTCACCAGTAAATATATAGGTTTCATGTTAAACACTGCAGGTCACCAGTAAATATATAGGTTTCATCAGGGTTTCATGTCAAACACTGCAGGTCACCAGTAAATATATAGGTTTCATCAGGGTTTCATGTCAAACCCTGCAGGTCACCAGTAAATATATAGGTTTCATCAGGGTTTCATGTCAAACCCTGCAGGTCACCAGTAAATATATAGGTTTCATCAGGGTTTCATGTCAAACACTGCAGGTCACCAGTATATATACAGGTTTCATCAGGGTTTCATGTCAAACACTGCAGGTCACCAGTAAATATATAGGTTTCATCAGGGTTTCATGTCAAACACTGCAGGTCACCAGTAAATATATAGGTTTCATGTTAAACACTGCAGGTCACCAGTAAATATATAGGTTTCATCAGGGTTTCATGTCAAACACTGCAGGTCACCAGTATATATACAGGTTTCATCAGGGTTTCATGTCAAACACTGCAGGTCACCAGTAAATATATAGGTTTCATCAGGGTTTCATGTCAAACCCTGCAGGTCAACAGTAAATATATAGGTTTCATCAGGGTTTCATGTCAAACCCTGCAGGTCACCAGTAAATATATAGGTTTCATCAGGGTTTCATGTCAAACACTGCAGGTCACCAGTATATATACAGGTTTCATCAGGGTTTCATGTCAAACACTGCAGGTCACCAGTAAATATATAGGTTTCATCAGGGTTTCATGTCAAACACTGCAGGTCACCAGTAAATATATAGGTTTCATGTTAAACACTGCAGGTCACCAGTAAATATATAGGTTTCATCAGGGTTTCATGTCAAACACTGCAGGTCACCAGTAAATATATAGGTTTCATGTTAAACACTGCAGGTCACCAGTAAATATATAGGTTTCATGTTAAACACTGCAGGTCACCAGTAAATATATAGGTTTCATGTCAAACACTGCAGGTCACCAGTAAATATATAGGTTTCATGTTAAACACTGCAGGTCACCAGTAAATATATAGGTTTCATGTCAAACACTGCAGGTCACCAGTAAATATATAGGTTTCATCAGGGTTTCATGTCAAACCCTGCAGGTCACCAGTAAATATATAGGTTTCATCAGGGTTTCATGTCAAACCCTGCAGGTCACCAGTAAATATATAGGTTTCATCAGGGTTTCATGTCAAACACTGCAGGTCACCAGTATATATACAGGTTTCATCAGGGTTTCATGTCAAACACTGCAGGTCACCAGTAAATATATAGGTTTCATCAGGGTTTCATGTTAAACACTGCAGGTCACCAGTAAATATATAGGTTTCATGTTAAACACTGCAGGTCACCTATATATACAGGTTTCAGCAGGGTTTCATGTCAAACACTGCAGGTCACAAGTAAATATATAGGTTTCATGTCAAACACTGCAGGTCACCTATATATACAGGTTTCATCAGGGTTTCATGTCAAACACTGCAGGTCATCAGTAAATATATAGGTTTCATGTCAAACACTGCAGGTCACCAGTATATATACAGGTTTCATCAGGGTTTCATGTCAAACACTGCATGTCACCAGTAAAAATATAGGTTTCATCAGGGTTTCATGTTAAACACTGCAGGTCACCAGTAAATACACAGGTTTCATCAGGGTTTCATGTCAAACACTGCAGGTCACCAGTAAATATATAGGTTTCATGTCAAACACTGCAGGTCCCCAGTAAATATATAGGTTTCATGTCAAACACTGCAGGTCACCTATATATACAGGTTTCATCAGGGTTTCATGTCAACCCCTGCAGGTCACCAGTAAATATATAGGTTTCATGTTAAACACTGCAGGTCACCAGTAAATATATAGGTTTCATCAGGGTTTCATGTCAAACACTGCAGGTCACCAGTAAATATATAGGTTTCATGTCAAACACTGCAGGTCACCTATATATACAAGTTTCATCAGGGTTTCATGTTAAACACTGCAGGTCACCAGTATATATACAGGTTTCATCAGGGTTTCATGTTAAACACTGCAGGTCACCAGTATATATACAGGTTTCATCAGGGTTTCATGTTAAACACTGCAGGTCACCAGTAAATATATAGGTTTCATGTTAAACACTGCAGGTCACCTATATATACAGGTTTCATCAGGGTTTCATGTCAAACACTGCAGGTCACCAGTAAATATATAGGTTTCATGTCAAACACTGCAGGTCACCTATATATACAGGTTTCATCAGGGTTTCGTGTCAAACACTCCTGGTCACCAGTAAATATATAGGTTTCATGTCAAACACTGCAGGTCACCTATATATACAGGTTTCATCAGGGTTTCATGTCAAACACTGCAGGTCACCAGTAAATATATAGGTTTCATGTTAAACACTGCAGGTCACCAGTAAATATATAGGTTTCATGTTAAACACTGTTGGCCACCAGTAAATATATAGGTTTCATGTTAAACACTGCAGGTCACCAGTAAATATATAGGTTTCATGTCAAACACTGCAGGTCACCAGTAAATATATAGGTTTCATGTTAAACACTGCAGGTCACCAGTAAATATATAGGTTTCATCAGGGTTTCATGTCAAACACTGCAGGTCACCAGTAAATATATAGGTTTCATCAGGGTTTCATGTCAAACCCTGCAGGTCACCAGTAAATATATAGGTTTCATCAGGGTTTCATGTCAAACCCTGCAGGTCACCAGTAAATATATAGGTTTCATCAGGGTTTCATGTCAAACACTGCAGGTCACCAGTATATATACAGGTTTCATCAGGGTTTCATGTCAAACACTGCAGGTCACCAGTAAATATATAGGTTTCATCAGGGTTTCATGTCAAACACTGCAGGTCACCAGTAAATATATAGGTTTCATGTTAAACACTGCAGGTCACCAGTAAATATATAGGTTTCATCAGGGTTTCATGTCAAACACTGCAGGTCACCAGTATATATACAGGTTTCATCAGGGTTTCATGTCAAACACTGCAGGTCACCAGTAAATATATAGGTTTCATCAGGGTTTCATGTCAAACCCTGCAGGTCAACAGTAAATATATAGGTTTCATCAGGGTTTCATGTCAAACCCTGCAGGTCACCAGTAAATATATAGGTTTCATCAGGGTTTCATGTCAAACACTGCAGGTCACCAGTATATATAGGTTTCATCAGGGTTTCATGTCAAACACTGCAGGTCACCAGTAAATATATAGGTTTCATCAGGGTTTCATGTCAAACACTGCAGGTCACCAGTAAACATATAGGTTTCATGTTAAACACTGCAGGTCACCAGTAAATATATAGGTTTCATCAGGGTTTCATGTCAAACACTGCAGGTCACCAGTAAATATATAGGTTTCATGTTAAACACTGCAGGTCACCAGTAAATATATAGGTTTCATGTTAAACACTGCAGGTCACCAGTAAATATATAGGTTTCATCAGGGTTTCATGTTAAACACTGCAGGTCACCAGTAAATATATAGGTTTCATGTTAAACACTGCAGGTCACCTATATATACAGGTTTCAGCAGGGTTTCATGTCAAACACTGCAGGTCACAAGTAAATATATAGGTTTCATGTCAAACACTGCAGGTCACCTATATATACAGGTTTCATCAGGGTTTCATGTCAAACACTGCAGGTCATCAGTAAATATATAGGTTTCATGTCAAACACTGCAGGTCACCAGTATATATACAGGTTTCATCAGGGTTTCATGTCAAACACTGCATGTCACCAGTAAAAATATAGGTTTCATCAGGGTTTCATGTTAAACACTGCAGGTCACCAGTAAATACACAGGTTTCATCAGGGTTTCATGTCAAACACTGCAGGTCACCAGTAAATATATAGGTTTCATGTCAAACACTGCAGGTCACCAGTAAATACAGTTGAAGTCGGAAGTTTACATACACTTAGGTTGGAGTCATTAAAACTCGTTTTTCAACAACTCCACAAATTTCTTGTTAACAAACTATAGTTTTGGCAAGTCGGTTAGGACATCTACTTTGTGCATGACACAAGTCATTTTTCCAACAATTGTTATTTTGCTTATAATTCACTGTATCACAATTCCAGTGGGTCAGAAGTTTACATACACTAAGTTGACTGTGCCTTATAAGCTTTATAAGCTTCTGATAGGATAATTGACCTGTGGATAAGTGTACCTGTGGATGTATTTCAAGGCCTACATTCAAACTCAGTGCCTCTTTGCTTGACATCATGAGGAAAATCAAAAGAAATCAGCCAAAACCTCAGAAAAAAAAATTGGAGACCTCCACAAGTCTGGTTCATCCTTGGGTGCAATTTCCAAATGCCTGAAGGTACCACGTTCATCTGTACAAACAATAGTACGCACGTATAAACACCACACAGCCGTCATAGCGCTCAAGAAGGAGACGCGTTCTGTCTCCTAGAGATGAACCTACTTTGGTGAGAAAAGTGCAAATCAGTCCAAGAACAACAGCAAAGGACCTTGTGAAGATGCTGGAGGAAACAGGTACAAAAGTATCTATATCCACAGTAAAATGAGTCCTATAATGGCATAACCTGAAATGCCGCTCAGCAAGGAAGAAGATACTGCTCAAAAACCGCCATAAAAAAGCCAGACTACGGTTTGCAACTGCACATGGGGACAAAGATCATACTTTTTGGAGAAGTGTCCTCTGGTCTGATGAAACAAAAATAGAACTGTTTGGCCATAATGACCATCGTTATGTTTGGAGGAAAAAGAGGGAGGTTTGCAAGCCGAAGAACACCATCCCAACTGTGAAACACGGGGGTGGCAGCATCATGTTGTGGGAGTGCTTTGCTGCAGGAGGGCCTGGTGCACTTCACAAAATAGATGGCATCATGAGGCAGGAAAATGATGTGGTTATATTGAAGCAACATCTCAAGACATCAGTCAGGAAGTTAAAGCTTGGTCGCTTATGGGTCTTCCAAATGGACAATAACCCCAAGCATACTTCCAAAGTTTCTTCAAAATGGCTTAAGGACAACAATGTCAAGGTATTGGAGTGGCCATCACAAAGCCCTGACCTCAATCCTATAGAACATTTGTGGGCAGAACTGAAGAAGTGTGTGCGAGCAAGGGGGCATACAAACCTGACTCAGTTACACCAGCTCTGTCAGGAGGAATGGGCCAAAATTCACCCAACTTATTGTGGGAAGCTTGTGGAAGGCTACCCAAAATGTTTGATCCAAGTTAAACAATTTAAAGGCAATGCTACCAAATACTAATTGAGTGTATGTAAACTTCTGACCCACTGGGAATGTGATGAAAGAAATTAAAGCTGAAATAAATAATTCACTCTACTATTATTCTGACATTTCACATTCTTAAAATAAAGTGGTGATCCTAACTGACCTAAGACAGGGAATATGTACTAGGATTAAATGTCAGGAATTGTGAAAAGCTGAGTTTAAATGTATTTGGCTAAGGTGTATATAAACTTTCCGACTTCAACTGTAGGTATCATGTCAAACACTGCATGTCACCAGTATATATATACAGGTTTCATCAGGGTTCTATTGGACACACGCACGTGATTGTAATCATGACTACCTGTGGCATGATGTCATTGGTCAATTTACAGATATCAACAGTATATACAAAAGCATGAATGGTTATCAAGGATCATATGTAGCCTACAATTACATCATAAGTAGCCTACAAAATGTTATTTACAATAGCCTTGTTGCCAGATCTGTTTGTGTTTTAGCCTAGTCCTCTGCCGTTGGTTGTCATGCCATGTACAAACAGATCTGGCAACTATGCTATGACTCCACAGCTGATCTCTACTGACCACTCTGACTCAACCACAGCCCTATAGAACTACACTAATTACAACACACACACACACCCACACACACACACACACACACACAGAGAGAGAGAGAGTCAGCAGCAGTTGTTCTGGGTAAGATATGACAGGGTTGAGGGATAGGTGTGTGTTTGTGTGTGTGTGTGTGAGAGAGATATGACAGGTCTGGGAGATAGATGGAGGGAGGCAGTGTTCATATTCTCTCTGCCTCCAGCGACAGTGGCCAGGAGACATGAATATTTAACACAGCAAGTCCCCATCTCTCTGTCTGGAGATATTACACTCACATCATCCATATGAATATAATGCACACAGCATCCATATGAATATAATGCACACAGCATCCATATGGAGATGAACATTTATAAGAGGAATATTTTACTGCCAAACATTATCCCTGACAGACAGAGAAATACAGGGAGAAATGACGAGAGAGAGAGAGAGAAAGATGATTGAAGGTTCTGCCAAAACTATAATCAACCAACCCCCCTGTGACTCATCTGTGCCTTCTGATAGAGGAAAAATGGTTATTGATCCACCAACCGGAGAACAGGGACAACCCCTCATACCCTATCAGACGCTCAGAGATCTACCTGTAATGACCTGGGTGTCGGGGGGGTGCGAAGTCAAACGCAGGAGACAGCAGAGCTTCAATAAGTTGAGTCCTTTTAATCCCCAACAGTCCAACACAAATGTCCAACACGGACGAACTGGGTGAACATACAATACGGTCCAACGACACGAGCAACAATCCCAGTCCACAAATATAATCTCCACTCCCGAAATCCAAAAGGTATACAAAGTAACAATCCCGCACAAAGACGCCTACGGGCTGGCTGACAAATAAAGCCATACTAATTACCCACTTAACTGAACACAGGTGTAACAAATAAACACATAAGGAGGGGGGAGGAAAAAGAGTCAGTGGCAGCTAGTAGGCTGGTGACGACGACCACCGAACGCCACCCGAACGGGAAGGAGAGCCTGCCTCGGTTGAAGTCGTGACAGTACCCCCCCTCTGACGCGCGGCTCCCGCAGCGCGCCGACCCCAGCCTCGAGGTCGACCCGGAGGACGAGGCGCGGGGCGATCCGGATGGAGGCGATGGAAATCCCTTAACATAGATGGATCCAAAATGTCCTCCACCGGTACCCAGCACCTCTCCTCCGGACCGTACCCCTCCCAGTCCACGAGGTACTGCAGGCCCCTCACCCGGCGTCTCGAGTCCAGAATGGCCCGTATCGTGTACGCCGGGGACCCCTCGATGTCCAGAGGGGGAGGAGGGACCTCCGGTACCTCACCGTCCTGCAGGGGACCAGCTACCACCGGCCTGAGGAGAGACACATGAAACGAGGGGTTAATACGATAATAGGAAGGGAGTTTTAATCGATAACACACCTCGTTTATTCTCCTCAGGACTTTGAAGGGCCCTACACACTGCGGCCTCAGCTTCCGGCAGGGCAAGCGGAGGGGTAGGTTTCGGGTCGAGAGCCAGACCCTCTCCCCCGGTACAAACACGGGAGCCTCACTGCGGTGGCGGTCAGCGCTCCTCTTCTGCCTCCTAGTAGCTTGTTGAAGGGACTCCTGGACAGACCTCCAGGTCTCTTTGGAGCGCTGCACCCACTCCTCCACCGCAGGAGCCTCGGTCTGGCTCGGATGCCATGGTGCCAGGACCGGCTGGTACCCCAACACACACTGAAAGGGGGACACATTAGTAGAGAAGTGGCGTAGTGAGTTCTGGGCCATCTCGGCCCAGGGAATGTATCTCGCCCACTCCCCTGGCCGGTCCTGGCAATAGGACCGCAGAAACCTACCCACCTCCTGGTTCACTCTCTCCACCTGCCCATTACTCTCGGGGTGAAAACCGGAAGTCAAACTGACCGTGACCCCCAGACGCTCCATAAACGCCCTCCATACTCGGGACGTGAACTGGGGGCCCCGATCAGAAACGATGTCCTCCGGCACCCCGTAGTGCCGGAAGACGTGAGTGAATAAGGCCTCCGCAGTCTGTAGGGCAGTAGGGATACCAGGCAACGGGAGGAGACGACAGGACTTAGAAAACCGATCCACAATTACCAGAACCGTGGTGTTTCCCTGAGAAGGGGGGAGATCGGTCAGGAAGTCCACGGACAGATGAGACCATGGCCGTTGTGGAACGGGGAGGGGTTGCAACTTCCCTCTAGGAAGGTGCCTAGGAGCCTTACTCTGAGCGCATACCGAACAGGAGGAGACATAAACCCTAACGTCCCGAGCTAAGGTAGGCCACCAATACCTTCCCCGAAGGCTCCCCACTGTCCTCGTCACCCCAGGGTGACCCGAGGAGGGCAGGACATGAGCCCACCGAATCAGTCGGTCCCGAACACCAAGCGGTACGTACTTACGGCCCGCCGGGCACTGAGGAGGCGCGGGTTCCGCCCGTAACGCCCGCTCGATGTCCGAGTCCACCTCCCATACCACCGGCGCTATCAGCCTTGAGGCGGGGATGATGGGAGTGGGCTCGGTGGTCCTATCCTCCGTGTCGTAAAGGCGAGACAGTGCGTCAGCCTTTACGTTTTGGGAGCCGGGTCTGTAGGACAACGTGAACCTAAACCGGGTGAAAAACATGGCCCACCTTGCCTGACGCGGGTTCAGTCTCCGAGCTGCCCGAATATACTCCAGATTCTGGTGGTCGGTCCAGATGAGAAAAGGGTGTTTAGCCCCCTCAAGCCAGTGTCTCCACACCTTCAGAGCCCTGACCACCGCTAACAACTCCCGATCCCCCACATCATAGTTACGCTCCGCTGCACTGAGCTTACTAGAGAAGAAAGCGCAGGGGCGGAGTTTTGGTGGCGTACCCGAGCGCTGTGATAGCACGGCACCCACCCCAGCCTCGGACGCGTCCACCTCCACTATGAATGCCAAAGAGGGATCCGGATGCGCCAACACGGGAGCATCCGTGAACAGATCCTTCAACCTGTTGAAAGCTCTGTCCGCCGCCGCTGACCACCGCAACCGCACCGGGCCCCCCTTTAGCAGTGAGGTAATGGGAGCCGCCACCTGACCAAAACCCCGGATAAATCTCCGGTAGTAATTGGCAAAACCCAAAAACCGCTGCACCTCTTTCACCGTGGTTGGAGTCGGCCAATTACGCACGGCCTTTATGCGGTCACTCTCCACCACCACCCCCGAGGTGGAAATGCGATAACCCAGGAAGGAGACGGCTTGTTTGGAGAACACACACTTCTCAGCCTTGACGTATAGGTCATGCTCCAGCAGTCTGCCAAGCACTTTGCGCACCAGAGATACATGCGCGGCTTGAGTAGTTGAGTAGATCAGAATATCATCGATATACACAACTACCCCCTGCACGTGCAGGTCCCTGAGAATGTCGTCTACAAAGGATTGGAAAACAGCTGGAGCATTCTTTAACCCATACGGCATGACGCAGTACTCATAATGGCCCGATGTGGTACTAAATGCGGTTTTCCACTCGTCCCCCTCCCGAATACGCACCAGACTGTACGCGCTCCTGAGGTCCAGTTTTGTAAAGAACTGCGCTCCGTGAAATGATTCCACCGCCGAAGCGATGAGAGGTAGTGGGTAACTAAACCCCACTGTGATGGCATTTAGACCTCTATAATCAATACACGGACGCAAACCTCCCTCCTTCTTCTTCACAAAAAAGAAACTCGAGGAGACGGGTGAGATGGAGGGCCGAATGTACCCCTGTCCCAGAGACTCCGCGACATATGTCTCCATAGCCAACGTCTCCTCTTGGGACAAAGGGTACACGTGACTCTTGGGAAGCGCAGCGTTAACCTGGAGATCTATCGCACAATCCCTACCCGGTCGATGTGGTGGTAATTTCGTCGCTTTCTTTTTACAGAAAGCGATTGCCAAATCGGCATACTCGGGGGGAATGCGCACCGTGGAACCCTGGTCTGGACTCTCCACCGACGTGGCACCAATGGAAACTCCCAGACACCTTCCAGAACACTCCTCTGACCACCCCTGGAGAACCCCCTGTCTCCACGAAATATTGGGATTGTGCCGGGCCAACCAGGGAGTACCCAGCACCACTGGAAACGCAGGCGAATCAATAATAAAGAGACTGATACGTTCCCTATGATTCCCCTGCGTCACCATGTCCAGGGGAACTGTGGCCTCCCTGACCACCCCTGACCCTAATGGCCGGCTATCTAGGGAGTGCACGGGAAAGGGAGAATCTATCGGCACAAGCGGAACGCCCAACTCTCGGGCGAGTCCGCGATCCATAAAGTTCCCAGCTGCACCTGAATCTACTAGTGCCCTATGCTGGGAAGAGGGGAAAAATAAAGGGAAAAAAATTGAGACAAACATGTGACCAACAGGGGGTTCTGAGTGAGTTTGGTGCTGACTCACCTGGGGTGATCGAGAAGCGTTCCGCCTGACATCTCGACTCCCAGACAGACCCCCCCAGCACCGATCGGCCGTGTGTCCTCTCCGACCACAGCTGGTGCAGGGGAGGCCTCCTCCTCCGGTACCCCTAGGCGTGGCCCCTCCCAACTCCATTGGGATGGGAGCCGGGGCGCTGGGTGGTGGACCGCACAGGACCCTCTCCGAACGCCCGCGGGCAGCCAGCAGATTGTCCAGTCGGATGGACATGTCGATGAGCTCATCCAAAGAAAGAGCGATGTCCCGACACGCTAGCTCCCTGCGGACGTCCTCCCGGAGACTACACCGGTAGTGGTCAATAAGGGCCCTGTCGTTCCACCCTGATCCCGCGGCCAAGGTCCGGAACTCCAGCGCGAAATCCTGTGCGCTCCTCTTCTCCTGCCTAAGATGAAACAGTCTCTCACCCGCCGCTCGGCCCTCTGGGGGGTGGTCGAACACGGCACGAAAGCGACGGGTAAACTCTGGGTAGTGCTCCTTCGCTGAGTCCGGGCCATTCCAGACTGCGTTGGCCCACTCCAGAGCACGACCCGTTAGGCAGGAGACGAGGACACTCACCCTCTCCGCTCCCGAGGGAGTAGGGCGAACAGTGGCCAGGTATAGCTCCAGCTGGATAAAAACCCCTGGCACCCTGCCGCCGCTCCATCATAATCCCTCGGGAGCGTAAGACGGAGCGCGCTGGAGCCGGGGGATGAAGAGTCCTGAGGAAGGGGAGCTGAAGGTGGAGAGAGGAGCCCACTCCTCTCCCATCGCTCCATTCTCTCCATCATCTGGTCCATGGCGGATCCGATTCGATGGAGGACGGTGGTGTGGTGGAGAACCCGTTCCTCCATCGATGGGAGAGGGGGGGCTGCTGCTCCTGCTGACTCCATGGGTTGGTGCGGGATTCTGTAATGACCTGGGTGTCGGGGGGGTGCGAAGTCAAACGCAGGAGACAGCAGAGCTTCAATAAGTTGAGTCCTTTTAATCCCCAACAGTCCAACACAAATGTCCAACACGGACGAACTGGGTGAACATACAATACGGTCCAACGACACGAGCAACAATCCCAGTCCACAAATATAATCTCCACTCCCGAAATCCAAAAGGTATACAAAGTAACAATCCCGCACAAAGACGCCTACGGGCTGGCTGACAAATAAAGCCATACTAATTACCCACTTAACTGAACACAGGTGTAACAAATAAACACATAAGGAGGGGGGAGGAAAAAGAGTCAGTGGCAGCTAGTAGGCTGGTGACGACGACCACCGAACGCCACCCGAACGGGAAGGAGAGCCTGCCTCGGTTGAAGTCGTGACACTACCTGAGATTCCACCCAGATCATCATTACAATGTGCATGTGAAATCATCTTTAGCATGTTCAGAGGTTCCATTTAGAATCATGTGAAATCATCTTTAGCATGTTCAGAGGTTCCATTTAGAATCATGTGAAATCATCTTTAGCATGTTCAGAGGTTCCATTTAGAATCATGTGAGATCATCTTTAGAATGTTCAGAGGTTCCATTTAGAATCATGTGAGATCATCTTTAGAATGTTCAGAGCTTTCATTTAGAATCATGTGAGATCATCTTTAGAATGTTCAGAGGTTTCATTTAGAATCATGTGAGATAATCTTTAGAATGTTCAGAGCTTTCATTTAGAATCATATGAGATCATCTTTAGAATGTTCAGAGCTTTCATTTAGAATCATGTGAGATCATCTTTAGAATGTTCAGAGCTTTCATTTAGAATCATGTGAGATCATCTTTAGAATGTTCAGAGGTTCTATTTAGAATCATGTGAGATCATCTTTAGAATGTTCAGAGCTTTCATTTAGAATCATGTGAGATCATCTTTAGAATGTTCAGAGCTTTCATTTAGAATCATGTGAGATCATCTTTAGAATGTTCAGAGGTTCTATTTAGAATCATGTGAGATCATCTTTAGAATGTTCAGAGCTTTCATTTAGAATCATGTGAGATCATCTTTAGAATGTTCAGAGGTTCCATTTAGAATCATGTGAGATCATCTTTAGAATGTTCAGAGGTTTCATTTAGAATCATGTGAGATCATCTTGACTTCGAACGTGGCCAGTGACGACATCAGGACACGAGAGCTCAGCCGCAGGAAACTGGCTGACAACCTGGGTGAGACACACACACACACACACACACACACACACACACACACACACACACACACACACACACACACACACACACACGCACACACACACACACACACACACTGCGGAGCCCTCTCCATCAAACATGAGGTACACACACTGAATGTATATTTTTCTCTTCGGTCGTTTTCAAAGCATACTAGTGTTTGTCTGCTTCAACTAACAAGAAGGGTCCATGCAGAACAATCCCACTAACCTGTCTCCCCCTCGGTTTCATTACTGACTACATAAGGAGATTTAAAGTCCCAGTGCAGTCAGACATGATTTTTCTGTGTGTATATATATATATATATATATATATATATATATATATATATATATATATATATATATATATATATCCACTGAGGTTGGAATGATAATAACGTCCTTTTAGTGTAAGAGCTGTTTGACAAAACCTGTTTTGGTTGGATGGAGTTTTGCCCTACCTGGTGACGTCACCAGGCAGTATAAGTTAATAGACCAATAACAAAGAGTTTCAAACCTCTGCCAATAACAGCTAGTTTTCAGGTTGCATATCCCTCCCACTAGGCTCCTCCAATTAGGCCCCTCACTTAGACCACTCCCAGACAGTCATAGCAAAATTCTTGCATGAGAAGTTGCTCTTTGCTAAGAAGATATTTTGTTTTCTTTTTTACCATTTTAATTGAAAACAATCACAAAAAGGTACTTAATTGTTACCCAGAAATGATTTGCTATTGAGATAAAAACAGCTGCATTGGACCTTCAACAGATAACAATTAGGGTCAAACTGTCAGAAATACTCAGCTTTTCTGAAGAAATCCTATCCTTGTATTATGAAGTGACTTCTGTATATTATGTCATCTGGTTCATCAGTTGTTTAATCAAATCACAGGTCACACTGGTTTTGAGTTGAGGCGTGAAACAGTATTAGGCCTGACTGGTCTGGTTTGTTGTGTTACCAGGTGGAGCGGAGGGTGGTCAATCAAACTGGCAGCGGCCTATGAGCAGGAGCTCCTCCCTAAGGGCTGCACCCTCCGTCTGTCTGTCCACTCAGAGGACAGGGGCAGGGCCGAGGGGCAAGAAGGGGAGGGGCTGGGAAAGGGCTTGAAAGTTTGTCACTTTCACAAGGTTGGAGTAACATATTTAATTACTTACAACATTGGCTTGAATCTAGGCTGTCTTTAGTTTCGAGAAAAACAACAACAAGGAAGAATATTTTCAGCACAGACACTGGATATACGCCCTCCTCTCAGCCCCGATCACAAACACACAGCACAGACACTGGATATACACCCTACTCTCAGCCCCGATCACAAACACACAGCACAGACACTGGATATACGCCCTCCTCTCAGCCCAGATCACAAACACACAGCACAGACACTGGATGTACACCCTCTGCGTAGTAATGTATCACCTCATTGTAACGTATCACCTGGTAGTAACGTATCACCTCATAGTAACGTATCACCTGGTAGTAATGTATCACCTCATAGTAACGTATCACCTGGTAGTAACGTATCACCTCATAGTAACGTATCACCTCGTAGTAACGTATCACCTGGTAGTAACATATCACCTCATAGTAACGTATCACCTCGTAGTAACGTATCACCTGGTAGTAACGTATCACCACATAGTAACGTATCACCTCGTAGTAACGTATCACCTCATAGTAACGTATCACCTGGTAGTAACGTATCACCTCATAGTAACGTATCACCTCGTAGTAACGTATCACCACATAGTAACGTATCACCTCGTAGTAACGTATCACCTCATAGTAACGTATCACCTCATAGTAACGTATCACCTCGTAGTAACGTATCACCTCGTAGTAACGTATCACCTCGTAGTAATGTATCACCTCATAGTAACGTATCACCTTGTAGTAACGTATCACCTCGTAGTAACGTATCACCTTGTAGTAACGTATCACCTCATAGTAACGTATCACCTCGTAGTAACGTATCACCTCATAGTAACGTATCACCTCGTAGTAACGTATCACCTGGTAGTAACGTATCACCTCATAGTAACGTATCACCTGGTAGTAACGTATCACCTCGTAGTAACGTATCACCTCATAGTAACGTATCACCTCATAGTAACGCATCACCTCATAGTAACGTATCACCTGGTAGTAACGTATCACCTCGTAGCAACGTATCACCTCATAGTAACGTATCACCTCGTAGTAACGTATCACCTCATAGTAACGTATCACCTCGTAGTAACGTATCACCTCGTAGTAACGTATCACCTCATAGTAACGTATCACCTCATAGTAACGTATCACCTCGTAGTAACGTATCACCTCGTAGTAACGTATCACCTCATAGTAACGTATCACCTCATAGTAATGTATCACCTCGTAGTAACGTATCACCTCATAGTAACGTATCACCTCGTAGTAACGTATCACCTCGTAGTAACGTATCACCTGGTAGTAACGTATCACCTCGTTGTAACGTATCACCTGGTAGTAACGTATCACCTGGTAGTAACGTATCACCTCGTAGTAACGTATCACCTCATAGTAACGTATCACCTCGTAGTAACGTATCACCTCACAGTCACGTATCACCTCATAGTAACGTATCACCTCATAGTAACGTATCACCTCGTAGTAACGTATCACCTCGTAGTAACGTATCACCTGGTAGTAACGTATCACCTCGTAGTAACGTATCACCTCATAGTAACGTATCACCTCGTAGTAACGTATCACCTCGTAGTAACGTATCACCTGGTAGTAACGTATCACCTCGTTGTAACGTATCACCTGGTAGTAACGTATCACCTGGTAGTAACGTATCACCTCGTAGTAACGTATCACCTCATAGCAACGTATCACCTTATAGTAACGTATCACCTGGTAGTAACGTATCACCTCATAGTAACGTATCACCTCATAGTAACGTATCACCTGGTAGTAACGTATCACCTCATAGTAACGTATCACCTGGTAGTAACGTATCACCTCATAGTAACGTATCACCTCGTAGTAACGTATCACCTGGTAGTAACGTATCACCTCATAGTAACGTATCACCTCATAGTAACATATCACCTCATAGTAACGTATCACCTGGTAGTAACGTATCACCTCGTAGTAACGTATCACCTCGTAGTAACGTATCACCTCGTAGTAACGTATCACCTGGTAGTAACGTATCACCTCATAGTAACGTATCACCTCGTAGTAACGTATCACCTCGTAGTAACGTATCACCTCGTAGTAACGTATCACCTGGTAGTAACGTATCACCTGGTAGTAACGTATCACCTCATAGTAACGTATCACCTTGTAGTAACGTATCACCTCGTAGTAACGTATCACCTCGTAGTAACGTATCACCTCGTAGTAACGTATCACCTTGTAGTAACGTATCACCTGGTAGTAACGTATCACCTCATAGTAACGTATCACCTTGTAGTAACGTATCACCTCGTAGTAACGTATCACCTCATAGTAACGTATCACCTGGTAGTAACGTATCACCTGGTAGTAACGTATCACCTCATAGTAACGTATCACCTCGTAGTAACGTATCACCTCATAGTAACGTATCACCTCATAGTAACGTATCACCTCGTAGTAACGTATCACCTCATAGTAACGTATCACCTCATAGTAACGTATCACCTGGTAGTAACGTATCACCTCATAGTAACGTATCACCTCATAGTAAAGTATCAACTGGTAGTAACGTATCACCTCTTAGTAACGTATCACCTGGTAGTAACGTATCACCTCGTAGTAACGTATCACCTCATAGTAACGTATCACCTGGTAGTAACGTATCACCTCATAGTAACGTATCACCTGGTAGTAACGTATCACCTCATAGTAACGTATCACCTCGTAGTAACGTATCACCTGGTAGTAACGTATCACCTGGTAGTAACGTATCACCTCATAGTAACGTATCACCTCATAGTAACGTATCACCTGGTAGTAACGTATCACCTCATAGTAACGTATCACCTGGTAGTAACGTATCACCTCATAGTAACGTATCACCTCATAGTAACGTATCACCTCGTTGTAACGTATCACCTGGTAGTAACGTATCACCTCGTAGTAACGTATCACCTCGTAGTAACGTATCACCTGGTAGTAACGTATCACCTCATAGTAACGTATCACCTCGTAGTAACGTATCACCTCGTAGTAACGTATCAGCTGGTAGTAACGTATCACCTCATAGTAACGTATCACCTTGTAGTAACGTATCACCTCGTAGTAACGTATCACCTCGTAGTAACGTATCACCTCGTAGTAACGTATCACCTCATAGTAACGTATCACCTGGTAGTAACGTATCACCTGGTAGTAACGTACCACCTCATAGTAACGTATCACCTTGTAGTAACGTATCACCTCGTAGTAACGTATCACCTCGTAGTAACGTATCACCTCGTAGTAACGTATCACCTTGTAGTAACGTATCACCTGGTAGTAACGTATCACCTCATAGTAACGTATCACCTGGTAGTAACGTATCACATCATAGTAACGTATCACCTCATAGTAACGTATCACCTCGTAGTAACGTATCACCTGGTAGTAACGTATCACCTGGTAGTAACGTATCACCTGGTAGTAACGTATCACCTCATAGTAACGTATCACCTGGTAGTAACGTATCACCTCATAGTAACGTATCACCTGGTAGTAACGTATCACCTCATAGTAACGTATCACCTGGTAGTAACGTATCACCTCATAGTAACGTATCACCTCGTAGTAACGTATCACCTGGTAGTAACGTATCACCTCATAGTAACGTATCACCTCATAGTAACGTATCACCTCATAGTAACGTATCACCTGGTAGTAACGTATCACCTCATAGTAACGTATCACCTCGTAGTAACGTATCACCTGGTAGTAACGTATCACCTCATAGTAACGTATCACCTGGTAGTAACGTATCACCTCATAGTAACGTATCACCTCGTAGTAACGTATCACCTGGTAGTAACGTATCACCTCATAGTAACGTATCACCTCATAGTAACGTATCACCTCGTAGTAACGTATCACCTCGTAGTAACGTATCACCTCGTAGTAACGTATCACCTCGTAGTAACGTATCACCTCGTAGTAACGTATCACCTGGTAGTAACGTATCACCTCATAGTAACGTATCACCTTGTAGTAACGTATCACCTCGTAGTAACGTATCACCTCGTAGTAACATATCACCTCGTAGTAACGTATCACCTCATAGTAACGTATCACCTGGTAGTAACGTATCACCTGGTAGTAACGTATCACCTCATAGTAACGTATCACCTTGTAGTAACGTATCACCTCGTAGTAACGTATCACCTCGTAGTAACGTATCACCTCGTAGTAACGTATCACCTTGTAGTAACGTATCACCTGGTAGTAACGTATCACCTCATAGTAACGTATCACCTTGTAGTAACGTATCACCTCGTAGTAACGTATCACCTCGTAGTAACGTATCACCTCGTAGTAACGTATCACCTCATAGCCATGAGTTGGTTTTCATGGAGCTAATTAGTCAATAAGGTCCGAGAGAGTGTGGTATATGGCCAATATACCACGGCTAAGGGCTGTTCTTAGGCACGACGCAACATGGAGTGCCTCGATACAGCCCTTAGCTGTGGTATATTGACCGTATACCACAAACCCCAGAGGTGCCGTATTGCTATTAGAAACTGGTTTCCAATGTAATTAGAACAGTAAACAAGTCATTTTGCGTTATACCCGTAGTATATTGTCTGAGGACAGGACCCAATCTACCCGGTTTATAATAGGAATTATAAACTGGGTGGTTCAAGCCATGAATGTTGATTGGCTGACAGCTGTGATTTGTGTGATGTCGGGGGTTTGTGGTATATGACCAATATACCACGGCTAAGGGCTGTATCCAGGCACTCCACATTGAGTCGTGCGGAGAACAGCCCTTAGCCGTGGTATATTGGCTATATACCACACCCCCTCGGGCCTTATTGCTTAAATAAAACCTCTCAGAAGAAACACATCATGGTCTCTCTCCCTGTGTCTCGCACTGGTTGTCTGTTACTCTTCATACTGTATCCACAGTACACACAAACACACCAGTCAGCTTCAGTGACTACAGCCCACATCCTCCTCAGTGTAGCCTAAGGGGTTAAATCACCCATTGGATATATCACACTATTTATCTGGCATCCGTAAGGATAGAGATATTAACCGCGTCATTCCACATCATCATTGGAGAGCAGCCATTGATGAGGAAGCTGGAGGAATGTTTATAGATGTATATGGATAAACGAGTATATGAAGAGAAATATATAAGTATAGTCTTGTCTTTACTTACTTAGACATTGAAATGTTAAGCCAAAGCAACAGCTTAGTGTTGTTTTTACTTGTTTAAAGACATTGAAATGTTAAGCCAAAGCAACAGCTTAGTGTTGTTTTTGCTTGTTTAAAGACATTGAAATGTTAAGCCAAAGCAACAGCTTAGTGTTGTTTTTGCTTGTTTAAAGACATTGAAATGTTAAGCCAAAGCAACAGCTTAGTGTTGTTTTTGCTTGTTTAAAGACATTGGAACGTTAAGCCAAAGCAACAGCTTAGTGTTGTTTTTACTTACTTAAAGACATTGAAACGTTAAGCCAAAGCAACAGCTTAGTGTTGTTTTTGCTTGTTTAAAGACATTGAAACGTTAAGCCAAAGCAACAGCTTAGTGTTGTTTTTGCTTGTTTAAAGACATTGAAATGTTAAGCCAAAGCAACAGCTTAGTGTTGTTTTTACTTGTTTAAAGACATTGAAACGTTAAGCCAAAGCTACAGCTTAGTGTTGTTTTTGCTTGTTTGAAGACATTGAAATGTTAAGCCAAGGCTACAGCTTAATGTTGTTTTTGCTTGTTTAAAGACATTGAAATGTTAAGCCAAAGCAACAGCTTAGTGTTGTTTTTGCTTGTTTAAAGACATTGAAACGTTAAGCCAAAGCAACCGCTTAGTGTTGTTTTTGCTTGTTTAAAGACATTGAAATGTTAAGCCAAAGCAACAGCTTAGTGTTGTTTTTGCTTGTTTAAAGACATTGAAACGTTAAGCCAAAGCAACAGCTTAGTGTTGTTTTTGCTTGTTTAAAGACATTGAAACGTTAAGCCAAAGCAACAGCTTAGTGTTGTTTTTACTTGTTTAAAGACATTGAAACGTTAAGCCAAAGCAACAGCTTAGTGTTGTTTTTGCTTGTTTAAAGACATTGAAACGTTAAGCCAAAGCAACAGCTTAGTGTTGTTTTTGCTTGTTTAAAGACATTGAAATGTTAAGCCAAGGTGTGAAAACGTTCCACCAGCAGATATAGTTAGCTATATAGACCAAGACATCTGAGTCATCCGAGTCATGTAAAGTGTGATATTAGAAAGTAACTAAAGTTTATGGATTATAAATGATGGATATCAATAAACTGCCTTGTGAAATGTTTCCGTAGTTGGATGCATTGCGGCCTTTGTCACAAAGATGTTTAGTGTTGTTTTGTGGGAATCAATCTGACAATGTAGAGATATGAATATTATTTAGACACTTTAATGTATCCTTCACGTTTACAAGGAGCCGAGCTAAAGAAGCGACACATTTTTCATTCTTGTATATGAACACCCATCATGTTGTAAATAAAGCTGCTGTGATCAATGGAGATTGCTGTCTTTGTCTTGTTGGTGTTCCGCTGTCACTCTAACCTGTCTGTTGTGTCACGGAGTGTGGGTGGGAATTCTAGAACAACAACAGTTGTCGTTCGGGTGACAACATGATTGAGGAATTTATTGGGAATGTAGTGTGCATGCATGTGTGAGAGAGCAGGAGAGCATTTTGCATTGTGTGTGTGTGTGTGTGTGTGTGTGTGTGTGTGTGTGTGTGTGTGTGTGTGTGTGTGTGTGTGTGTGTGTGTGTGTGTGTGTGTGTGTGTGTGTGTGTGTGTGTGTGTGTGTGTGTGTGTGTGTGTGTGTGTGTGTGTGTGTGTGTGTGTGTGTGTGTGTGTGATGGTGGGGCTGGTGTTGCAGAAGGTGAAGAGGGAATGTGGGAGGGCCATTCCTCTGTGTCCCTCGCTGCCAGGGTTCCATAGAGATGTAGAGCCTCTTCTCCCCTGCAGGGAGGGAATTAGCATGGAGAAAAAGACACATTCGCCCTGATTGGGCCCTTCTGGACCCCCCACTCACACACACTCACACAGTGCCTTGCTGCCTGCCACTCCCAGATGCACACAGACAATGTGTCGAAAGCATTCCACAGGGATGCTGGCCCATGTTGACTTCAATGCTTTCCATAGTTGTGTCAAGTAGGCTAGATGTCCTTTGGGTGGTGGACTATTCTTAATACACACGGGAAACTGTTGATTGTGAAAAATCCAGCAGCGTTGCAGTTCTTGACACAACCGGTGCTCCTGGCACCTACTATCATACCCTGATCAAAATCTTCTGTTCTTGCCCATTTACCCTCTGAATGGCACACATGCGCAATCAATGTTTCAATTGTCTCAAGGCTTAAAGATACTTCTTTAACCTGTCTCCTCCCCTTCATCTACACTGATTGAACAAGTGCCATCAAATATTGGCCGTCATTGTAAATAAGAATTTGTTCCTAACTGACTTGCCTAGTTAAATAAAGGTTAAATAAATAAAAAAAAATATATAACTATAGCTTTCACCTGGATTCACCTGGTCAGTCTGTCATGGAAAGAGCAGGTGTGCCTACTGTTTTGTACACTCTGTGTATTTACACTGTGTATTTACAGTGCCTTCAGAAAGTATTCACAGGATGTTGTGTTACAGCCTGAATTTAAAATGGATAACATTTGGTGTCACTGGTCTACATCCCATAATGTCAACGTGGACTTTTTTGGGGGGAAATGTTTACAAATTAATAAAAAATGAAAAGCTGGAATGTCTTGAGTCAATAAGTATTCAAACCCTTTGTTATGGCAAGTCTAATTAGTTCAATTTGCTAAGTGACTTGTCAGCAGTGGTTAAGACCGTTGAACCAGTAACCGAAAGGTTGCTCGTTTGAATCCCAGAGCCGATTAGGTGCAAAAATCTGTCTGTGCCCTTGAGTGCATGGCCTCACTCTGTGCAATAATAATGTTTAACATGATGACTACCTCATCTCTGTACCCCACATACAGTGCCTTGCAAAAGTATTCACCCCCCTGGCGTTTTTCCTATTTTCTTGAATTACAACCTGTAATTTAAATGGATTTTTATTTGGATTTCATGTAATGGACATACACAAAATAGTCCAAATTGGTCAAGTGGAATGAAAAAAAAATACTTGTTTCAAAAAAATTCAAAAAATTAAAAATGGAAAAGTGGTGCGTGCATACTGTATATATACAGTACCAGTCAAACGTTTGGACAATGGTTTTTCTTTACTTTTTAAACTATTTTCTACATTGTAGAATAATAGTGAGGATATCAAAACTATGAAATAACACATGGAATCATGTAGTAACCAAAAAAGTGTTAAAAAAAATCAAAATATATTTTACATTTGAGATTCTTCAAAGTAGCCTTGATGACAGCTTTGCACATGCTTGGCATTCTCTCAGCCAGCTTCATGAGGTAGTCACCTGGAATGCATTTCAATTAACAGGTGTGCCTTGTTAAAAGTTCATTTGTGGAATTTCTTACCTTCTTAATACATTTGAGCCAATCAGTTGTTTTGTGACAAGGTAGGGGTGATATACAGAAGATAGCCCTATTTGGTAAATGACCCAAGTCCATATTATGGCAAGAACAGCTCAAATAAGCAAGGAGAAACAACAGTCCATCATTAAGACAATAAGGTCAGTCAATCCGGAAAATATCAAGAAGTTAGAACGTTTCTTCAAATGCAGTCGCAAAAACCATCAAGCACTATGATGAAACTGTCTCTCATGAGGACCGCCACAGGAAAGAAAGACCTAGAGTTACTTCTGCTGCAGAGGATAAGTTCATTAGAGTACCCAGCCTCAGAAATCGGCAATTAACTGCACCTCAGATTGTACCTCACAGAGTTCAAGTAACAGACACATCTCAACATCAACTGTTCAGAGGAGACTTCGTGAATCAGGCCTTCATGGTCAAATATCTGCAAAGAAACCACTACTAAATGACACCAATAAGAAGAAGAGATTTGCTTGGGCCAAGAAACACGAGCAATGGACATTAGACCGGGGAGAATCTGTCCTTTGGTCTGATGAGTCCAAATTTGAGGTTTTTGGTTCCAACCGCCGTGTCTTCATGAGACACAGAGTAAGTGTACGTACGGATGATCTCTGAATGTGTGGTTCCCACCGTGAAGCATGGAGGAGGTGTGATGGTGCTTTGCTGGTGACACTGTCAGGGATTTATTTACAATTCAAGGCAAACTTAACCCGCATGGCTACCACAGCATTCTGCAGCGATACGTTATCCCATCTGGTTTGCGCTGAGTGGGACTATCATTTGTTTTTCAACAAGACAATGACCAAAAACATACCTCCAGGCTGTGTAAGGGCTATTTGATCAATAAGGAGAGTGATGGCATGCTGCATCAGATGACCTGGCCTCAACAATCCCCCGACCTCAACCCAATTGAGACGGTTTGGGATGAGTTGACCGCGAGTGAAGGAAAAGCAACCAACAAATGCCCAGCATATGTGGGAACTCCTTCAAGGCTGTTGGAAAAGCATTCCTCATGAAGCTGGTTGAGAGAATGCCAAGAGTGTGCAAAGCTGTCATCAAAGCAAGGGTTGGCTACTTTGAATAATTTCAAATGTAAAATATATTTTGATATAATTTGATTTTGATATACATGTACAGTTGAAGTCGGAAAGTTTACATACACCTTAGCCAAATACATTTAAACTCAGTTTTTCACAATTCCTGACATTTAATCCTAGTAAAAATTCCCTGTCTTAGGTCAGTTAGGATCGCCACTTTATTTTAAGAATGTGAAATGTCAGAATAATAGTAGAGAGAATGATTTATTTCAGATTTTATTTCTTTCATCACATTCCCAGTAGGTCAGAAGTTTACATACACTCAATTAGTATTTGGTAGCATTGCCTTTAAATTGTTTAACTTGGGTCAAACTTTTCGGGTAGCCTTCCACAAGCTTCCCACAAGAAGTTGAGTGAATTTTGGCCCATTCCTCCTGACAGAGCTCACACACACTTTTTCAGTTCTGCCCACAAATGTTCTACGGGATTGAGGTCAGGGCTTTGTGATGGCCACTCCAATACCTTGACTTTGTTGTCCTTAAGCCATTTTGCTACAACTTTGGAAGTATGCTTGGGGTCATTGTCCGTTTGGAAGACCCATTTGCGACCAAGCTTTAACTTCCTGACTGATGTCTTGAGATGTTGCTTCAATATATCCACATAATCATCCTACCTCATGATGCCATCTATTTTGTGAAGTGCACCAGGCCCTCCTGCAGCAAAGCACCCCCACAATATGATGCTGCCACCCATGTGCTTCACGGTTGGGATGGTGTTCTTCGGCTTGCAAGCCTCCCCCTTTTCCCTCCAAACATAACGATGGTCATTATGGCCAAACAGTTCTATTTTTGTTTCATCAGCCAAGAGGACACTTCTCCAAAAAGTGCGATCTTTGTCCCCATGTGCAGTTGCAAACTGTAGTCTGGCTTTATGGCGGTTTTAGAGCAGTGGCTTCTTCCTTGCTGAGCGGCCTTTCAGGTTATGTCGATATAGGACTCGTTTTACTGTGGATATAGATACTTTTGTACCTGTTTCCTCCAGCATCTTCACAGGGTCCTTTGCTGTTGTTATGGTATTGATTTGCACTTCTCGCATCAAAGTACGTTCATCTCTAGGAGACAGAACGCGTCTCCTTCAAATCAAATCAAATCAAATCAAATTTTATTAGTCACATACACATGGTTAGCAGATGTTAATGCGAGTGTAGCGAAATGCTTGTGCTTCTAGTTCCGACAATGCAGTAATAACAACAAGTAATCTAACCAGTTTCCCAGTCCCTGCCGATGAAAAACATCCCCACAGCATGATGCTGCCACCACCATGCTTCACTGTGGGGATGGTGTTCTCGAGGTGATGAGAGGTGTTGGGTTTGTGCAAGACATAGCGTTTTCTTGATGTCCAAAAAGCTACATTTTAGTTTCTTCTGACCAGAGTACCTTATTCCATATGTCTGGGGAGTCTCCCACATGGCTTTTGGCGAGGACCAAACGTGTTTGCTTATTTTGTTCTTTAAGCAATGGCTTTTTCCTGGCCACTCTTCCGTAAAGCCCAGCTCTGTGGAGTGTATGGCTTAAAGTGGTCCTATGGACAGATACTCCGATCTCCGCTGTGGAGCTTTGCAGCTTCTTCAGGGTTATCGTTGGTCTCTTTGTTGCCTTTCTGATTAATGCCCTCCTTGCCTGGTCCGTGAGTTTTGGTGGTTGGCCCTCTCTTGGCAGGTTTGTTGTGGTGCCATATTCTTTACATTTTTTAATGATGGATTTAATGGTGCTCCGTGAGATGTTCAAAGTTTCAGATATTTTTTTATAACTCAACCCTGATCTGTAATTCTCCACAACTTTGTTCCTGACCTGTTTGGAGAGCTCCTTGATCTTTATGGTGCCACTTTCTTGGTGATTCCCCTTGCTTAGTTGTGTTTCAAACTCTGGGGCCAGAGTTTCAGAACAGGTGTACATATACTCATATATACTCATGGGTATATATATCATGTGACATTTAGATTGCGCACAGGTGGACTTTAATTAACTAATTATTTGACTTCTGAAGGTAATTGGTTGCACTAGATCTTATTTAGCGGCTTCATAGCAAAGAAGGCGAATACATACATGTACCTACTGTTATAATTAGGGTCCCTGGATGGCATCATGATATATATATATATTTATATATATATACACAGTTGAAGTTGGAAGTTTACATACACTTAGGTTGGAGTCATTAAAACTCGTTTTTCAACCACTCCACAAATTTCTTGTTAACAAACTATAGTTTTGGCAAGTCGGTAAGTAATTCTTCCAACAATTGTTTACAGACAGATTATTTCACTTATAATTCACTGTATCACAATTCCAATGGGTCAGAAGTTTACATACACTAAGTTGACTGTGCTTTTCAACAGCTTGGAAAATTCCAGAAAATTGTGTCATGGCTTTAGAAACTTCTGATAGGCTAATTGACATCATTTGAGTATATTGGAGGTGTACTTGTGGATGTATTTCAAGGCCAACCTTCAAACTCAGTATCTCTTTGCTTGACACCATGGGAAAATCAAAAGAAATCAGCCAAGACCTCAGAAAAAAGAAAAGTCTGGTTCATCCTTGAGGGCAATTTCCAAACGCCTGAAGGTACTACGTTCATCTGTAAAAACAATAGTACGCAATAGTACGTATAACCACCATGGGACCACGCAGCCGTCATACCGCTCAGGAAGGAGATGCGTTCTGTCTCCTAGAGATGCACGTACTTTGATGTGAGAAGTGCAAATCAATCCCATAACAACAGCAAAGGACCTGGTGAAGATGCTGGAGGAAACAGATACAAAAGTATCTATATCCACAGTAAAACGAGTCCTATATCGACATAACCTGAAATGCCGCTCAGCAAGGGAGAAGACCCTGCTCCAAAACCGTAATAAAGCCAGACTACGGTTTGCAACGGCACATGGGGACAAAGATCGTACTTTTTGGAGAAATGTCATCTGGTCTGATGAAACAAAAATAGAACTGTTTGGCCATAACGACCATCGTTGTTTGGAGGAAAAAGGGATAGGCTTGCAAGCCGAAGAACACCATCCCAACCGTGAAGCTCGGGGGTGGCAGCATCATGATGTGGGGTGCTTTGCTGCAGGAGGGACTGGTGCACTTCACAAAATAGATGGCATCGAGGAGGCAAAATTACGTGGATATATTGATGCAATATCTCAAGACATCAGTCAGGAAGTTAAAGCTTGTTCTCAAATGGGTCTTCCAAATGGACAATGACCCCAAGCATACTTCCAAAGTTGTGGCAAAATGGCTTAAGGACAACAAAGTCAAGGTATTGGAGTGGCCATCACAAAGCCCTGACCTCAATCCTATAGAAAGTTTGTGGGCAGAACTGAAAAATTGTGTGCGAGCAAGGAGGCCTACAAACCTGACTCAGTCAGGAGGAATGGGCCGAAATTCACCCAACGTATTGTGGGATGCTTGTGGAAGGCTACCTGAAACGTTTGACCCAAGTTAGGCAATACTACAGAATACTAATTGAGTGTATGTAAACTTCTGACCCACTGGGAATGTGATGAAAGAAATAAAAGCTCAAATAAATAATTCTCCCTACTATTGTTCTGACATTTCACATTCTTAAAATAAAGTAGTGATCCTAACTGACCTAAAACAGGGATTTGTTTTTTACGAGGATTAAATATCAGGAATTGTGAAAAACTGAGTTTATATGTATTTGGCTAAGGTGTACGTAAACTTCCGACTTCAACTGTATATATATATATATATATATAGGAACTGCAGATGAGCTTACATAAATTCACTGAAAACCCACACTAACACGTGGTTATATTAACAGTATTGTACTTTTCATGTAGCCTACTTTTGTCCAGCTAATAACCTAACCACCAAGCAAGCAACATTATGGACTAAATGTCCAAATCCTGTTGCTGCAGGTTTATATTCCTACGACAATACTGGTCAAATTAAAATCCCACATCTCTAGATACATACATACACTCACCAATATGCACACAATCACTTCCAAAGAATTGTGTGTGTGCTTGTGTGTTTCCCTGTCCTGAGGAAGAAGAGGATGATGAAGAAGAGAGTCTCTTAGTCTGTCCATCAGGCTATTTCTGCCTGCTGCCATTTCTCTAATTAGATTATAGAGAAACGGAAACCCATCCTCTCTGTTTCCCTATCTCATTCCCCTCCACCCTCCTACGCCCTGAGAGACAGAGCAGCTACCGGAGAGAGAGTTAAAGAGAAGTGGATGTGGAGGACAGGAAGGAGAGAAAGAGGATAAAGATGGAGGGGAACATATATGAACTTTGGGGAGAAAGTGTAAAATCGAGAGTGTGTGAGAGAGAGATGGAGAGGACATCTTATGGGTTGGAGTAGAGTAGACTGAATGTTTAGGCTACTGAGGATTCACCTTCACACTACAACTCTGCCTCACAGAACGTGCCCACGCACGCACGCACGCATGCACACACACACACACACACACACACACACACACACACACACACACACACACACTGCTTTCTCCATACATACACATTCCTATTTATTTATACTTTACCATCTCCACTCACACACAAACACAACCACACATAAAAACAACCACACACAAACACAACCACACACAACCACAACCACACACAACCACACACAAACACAACCACACACAACCACACACAAAAACAACCACACACAACCACACATAAACACAACCACACACAACCACACACAAACACAACCACACATAAACACAACCACACACAACCACAACCACACACATGTAGCCTATGGCACCTGTTGCTAACCCCATTATTGCATTATGCAAAGTCTACACTGATGTTTTATCTTTCCATTACACTCTTAGAAAAAAGGGTTCCAAAAGGTTTCTTCAGCTGTTCCCATAGGAGAACCCTTTTTGGTTACAAGTAGAACACGTTTGGGTTCTAACAAGATCCCTCTGTGGAAAGGGGTCTTCATAAAACCAAAAAGTGTACCTGGAACCAAAAAGGTTCCACCTGGAACCAAAAAAGGGTTCTTCAAAGGGTTATCTATGGGGGCAGCCGAAGAACCCATGTAGGTTCTAGATAGCATTTTTTTTTCGAAGTGTATAACTCTAATTTATTTTATTTAATATACATTTTATGCTTCTGTCGTTGGGACCTGCCTCGCGATGCAACAGCACAAGGAGGTGGGTGATGATGACTGTCTCGTGAGCACTCAGCGCGGCCCGCGCGCATCACTCAGAGCTCTGATAGCCTCGCGCACCATTATCATATCTGGCCACGCTCTTAACGGGGCATTTTCATCCATGTTCTCCTCCCCTGCCCGTCTCCCCCTCTCCTCTCCTCTCATCTCTCTCCTTTCTCTTTTTTCTCCCCCGAGGTCTCTCAGAAGGCAGGCATGGATCGATCCGCCATTACTCCGCGTTTAGCTCATCCTCATTCCATCCTATGCAGACCGAGAGAGAAAGAGATCGAGATCTGCCTGAATTAATATAACCTCAGGGGCATGGAAGTCAACGCAGCAGGTGTGGAAGACGTTCATTTAGGGCAATTACATCACATAACGAACCTATGGGAGAGAAATGGTTGATATTCTGATATTGACAATAGAGAGGCTCCCTTCTCCTCATCAGGTGGACGCTCGGGGGTACAGTCTTCTTCCTGACTTGGTGACAGTAAGCAGGGCGCGAGGGTTAGCTCGAGACGCGGACCGGAGCATCTCCAGATGCAAGCTGTAACCATACGGTTAAGCACGCCCTCCCCGGTCCCAACGGGAGAATTATCATAAAAGGGAATAAAATACCCCCAAAACACAGCCAGTCTGCCCCCTTCTCCTACAGAAAGGAACAAATCCATTCTCCCTAATTCGAACCTTGCTCAGGGACAGCTCGCGTGGCAGATTGCAGTCTAATTAGTTTAGAGGGGATTTAATTCAATTAACTTTCCACAGCTCCGCGCGCCCCGCCGCCGGCCTGCTTTCAGAGCGCAGGGCCAGAGCTCGAGATCTAATTAGCGTGTTTTGAGAAGCTCTCCTGCGCGCGGCCATCGCAGCTCCTCCAGCTGTGTGTGTGTGTGTGTGTGTGTGTGTGTGTGTGTGTGTGTGTGTGTGTGTGTGTGTGTGTGTGTGTGTGTGTGTGTGTGTGTGTGTGTGTGTGTGTGTGTGTGTATGTATGTGTGTGTGTGTGTGTGTTTTCTCTTGGGACCGTTGGTCTGGTTTTTGTCCTAAAAAGCATTTTTTACATGGATCCATTGGGCTAATTTAGTCCATTGCTGTAGTTGGATAGGCTAGACGTGAATAGCATAAATAATCATATGAAAATAATGTAAGCCTAGGCCTACTATTTCATGGAGCTCATGCACTGTCCAGTGGTATGTATTCACGGATGCCAAGGAAAGCCAGGCTTCCCAATGTAATGTGGACACACCTTCAAATCAGTAGATTTGACTATTTCAGCCACACCCCTTGCTGACAGGTGTATAGAATCGAGCACACAGCCATGCAATCTCCATAGCGACATTGGCAGTATAATTGCCTTACTGAAGAGCTCAGTGACTTTCAACATGGCACCTTCATAGGATGCCACCTTTCAAACACTTCAGTTCGTAAAATGTCTGCCCTGCTAGAGCTGCCGGTCAACTGTAAGTGCTGTTATTGTGAAGTGGAACCGTCTAAGAGCAACAATGTCTCAGCCTTGAAGTGGTAGGCCACACAAGCCCACAGAATGGGACCGCCGGGTTCCTGAAACACGTAAAAGTAATCTGTTCTCAGTTGCAACACTCTCTACGTGTTCCTCCTGGAGCTTCATGCTATGGGTTTCCATGGCCGAACAGCCGCACACAAGCCTAAGATCACCATAGGCAATGCCAAGCGTCGGCTGGACGATTCTGGGTTTGGCGGATGCCAGGATGAATTGGAACGCCGACTGTGAGCCAGGCCTATGATCCCAACATCAGTGCCCGACCTCACTAATGCTCTCGTGGCTGAATGGAAGCAAGTCCCCGCAGCAATGTTCTAAAATCTAGTGGAAAGCCTTCCCAGAAGAGTGGAGGCTGTTATAGCAGCAAAGGGGGGACCAACTCCATATTAATGCCCATTATTTTGTAATGAGATGTTCGACGAGCAGGTGTCCACATACACTACATAACCAAAAGTATCTCACGGGAGGAAGCATCCGAGCAAATGAGCATTGTTGTCGCCCGTAGCATTGAATGCAAGGGAAGCCAGCGAGCATTTGGCCTCCCTTGATAAAAAAAAGTATACAAAATGAGCCAATCAGCATTGAGGTAAACTGAGCGAGCTCAACCCAGCTTGGATTTTGGCGTCACTCCTATCAAATCCCATTGAGAACATACATCATTGACAGAAAGACTTGTTGCATCTTGCCCCTTTCCTAAATTAGCCATGGATGGAAATAGGGATTTGGACTTGTGGTTTTACTTCATTCTTGTTACTAGCCAATGATAATAAGGGTAATTCTGATCCAACTATTAATTTATACATTGTTGTGCCCCTGGCCAGTGAGGATGGAAGTACAATATGTAGCGAGATGTAGAAGGCTCATGTTAACAAGCTAACGTTGCCCATGAATGGGAATTAGGCTAGAGAGCAAGCATTCTAGTCAGGTAGCCTTGGACAACAAAAAATTAATGCATGTTCTCTATGACCATTTTGTCAACATGAAAGAGAGGAGGATGGCATTGGCGTTTCTCTACAAGTAGGGTGAGTCAACATGGTTTTCTACTTGCACGAACACACACACACACACACACACACACACACACACACACACACACACACACACACACACACACACACACACACACACACACACACACACACACACACTGAAATCAGAACCATGGACAGCCATGTCATATTTAGCTTACGTTGACGGGACTAAATCGTTTTTGGTATCTTTTAGTTGTCACTGTATTAGACTAGGCAGAGGTTATGTTGATGATAATGAAATGTTGAAGTTGAAATGGTGCTGGAATAGTGGAGGCAGCTCCTGTTTTCTTTGTGACTTGCTGTTACTCTCTGTGCTTCTAAATCAATAGTTGTTTAGTGGTCTGAAAATGTCGGGAACATTGACTTGCTTGACCATGCTGTAGTTCATGTAACTGTCTGTGACTGTACATGCAATATGCTTTGTGGACTTCACTGGGTGTGGTTGAATTGTCTCTTCTTATTATCTCGGCCTTTAGGCCTATTTTTATTTCACCTTTATTTACCAGGTAGGCAAGTTGAGAACAAGCTCTCATTTACAATTGCGACCTGGCCAAGATAAAGCAAAGCAGTTCGACACATACAAATCAAGTTTATTTTATATAGCCCTTCGTACATCAGCTAATATCTCGAAGTGCTGTACAGAAACCCAGCCTAAAACCCCAAACAGTAAGCAATGCAGGTGTAGAAGCACGGTGGCTAGGAAAAACACACTAGAAAGGCCAAAACCTAGGAAGAAACCTAGAGAGGAACCAGGCTATGAGGGGTGGCCAGTCCTCTTCTGGCTGTGCCGGGTGGAGATTATAACAGAACATGGCCAAGATGTTCAAAATGTTCATAAGTGACAAGCATGGTCAAATAATAATCAGGAATAAATGTCAGTTGGCTTTTCATAGCCGATCATTAAGAGTTGAAAGCAGCAGGTCTGGGACAAGTAGGGGTTCCATAACCGCAGGCAGAACAGTTGAAACTGGAACAGCAGCAAGGCCAGGTGGACTGGGGACAGCAAGGAGTCATCATGCCCGGTAGTCCTGACGTATGGTCCTAGGGCTCAGGTTCTCCGAGAGAGAGAAAGAAAGAGAGAAGGAGAGAATTAGAGAGAGCATACTTAAATTCACACAGGACACTGGATAAGACAGGAGAAGTACTCCAGATATAACCAACTGACCCTAGCCCCCCGACACATAAACTAGACTTTCTATGCCTTTTCTTCAGATCAGTACTAGGAATGTCTGTCACCTGACCTACACTTCAGCACAACTGAACAGTGTTGAGTTCATTTCTGTGGGAGGGGCCTTATTATCATATTTCCCAGCATGCTTTGTTGCAGGTGGATTTTTAGAAAAGTTGTTTTTAATATCTATTTTGCCCCATGCATATTGACTGATGAATTGATCTTATACTATACAAAGATAAATACCTTACATTTTTCTAAACTAATCCAATCTGTATGGGTTTGGTCTTATTGCAACCGTTGTTGTTGTTGTTGTTTCTTAAGTCCTTTACCACAGAGTAGTGAGGAGGATAAGTAGCTCAGTGGACCTGTCACGCCGTGACCTTGGAGATCCTTTTAATTCTCTATTTGGTCAGGTCAGGGTGTGACTAGGGTGGGCAATCTATGTTTTCTATTTCTCTGTTGGCCTGGTATGGTTCCCAATCAGAGGCAGCTGTCTATCGTTGTCTCTGATTGGGGATCATAGTTAGGCAGCCTTTTCCCACCTGTTGTTTGCAGTTCAGAGCCTCCAGCGAAGGTCGGCAGTCCGGAGCCTTCAGCGGCAGTCCGGAGCCTTCAGCGACGGTCTGCAGCCCGGAGCCTCCTGCGACGGTTCCCAGTCCGGAGCCTCCTGCGACGGTTCCCAGTCCGGAGGCCGGGACCTCTAGCAGGGGTTCCCAGTCCGGAGACTTCAGCGAGGGTTCCCAGTCCGCAGTCTCCGGCGACAATCTACGGTCCTTAGTCCCTGGCGACGATCTACGGTCCGGTTCCCCCGGCGACGATCCACGGTCCAGAGTCCCCGGCGACGATCCACGGTCCGGAGCCTCCGACAACGATCCACGGTCCGGAGCTTCCGGCGACGATCCCCGCACCAGAGGCGCCAAGTTGGCGGAGCGTGGTCTGCGTCCCGCACCGGAGCCGCCACCGAGGGTAGATGCCCACCCGGACCCTCCCCTATAGGTTCAGGTTTGCGGCCGGAGTCTGCACCGTTGGGTGGGGTACTGTCACGCCCTGATCTTAGAGATCCTTTTAATTCTCTATTTGGTTAGGTCAGGGTGTGACTAGGGTGGGCAATCTATTTTCTTCTATTTCTTTGTTGGCCTGGTATGGTTCCCAATCAGAGGCAGCTGTCTATCGTTGTCTCTGATTGGGGATCATATTTAGGCAGCCTTTTCCCACCTGTTGTTTGTGGGATCTTGATTTTGTGTAGCTGCCTGTGAGCAGCCCAGAATGTCATGTTTCGTTGTCTTCTATATTGTTTTTGGAGAGTTTCATAATTATTAAACATGTGGAACTCTAAGTACGCTGCGCCGTGGTCCATTTCTATAGACGATCGTGGCAGGACCCTTTGTGTCCGGAAGTAATTTAGCCATTCATTGTAGCCATTGGTGCTCTGTAGTTGCTATGTTCTCAAGTTTTCTCGTGTCAATTAGCTTGTGACATTCCTGGATTACTCATTATTCTAATAAAGTCAGATTTAATCAACAAATATTATAGTCAGTTTAAAAAAGGTTAAGGGTACAAGCCTTCAGCGAGGGTTCCCAGTCCGGAGACTTCAGCGAGGGTTCCCAGTCCGGAGTCTACGGCGACGATCTACGGTCCTTAGTCCCTGGCGACGATCTACGGTCCGGTTCCTCCGGCGACGATCCACGGTCCAGAGTCCCCGACGACAATCTACGGTCCGGTTCCCCCAGCGACAATCCACGGTCCAGAGTCCCCAGCGACGATCCACGGTCCGGAGCCTCCGACAACGATCCACGGTCCGGAGCTTCCGGCGACGATCCCCGCACCAGAGGCGCCAAGTTGGCGGAGCGGGGTCTGCGTCCCGCACCGGTACAAGGCTGAGTACATTTCTGGCTGTGTTGGCAAAACCACTGCATATCCCATTGAGCCTAACGGGGACAGGCTGCCCGTTATCACTGTTCTAAGACCAGTTAGAAACGTCCAGCTAACCCGATGCCAATGACGCCGGTGGATCTCAAAACTGAACTTGGATCCGCTATGATATCTTTTGTCAATGCTGTCTTACGACACGACAGATAGCTCAAACCAGTCATGACTATTGAACAAAACAATAAATAATTTTCAGGTTTATTTCCAGTGAATTCCTTAGTTATGTGATTGTATAACTAGCAAAGGAGTTTTTGTCCTCAATGCCAAACTTCATAAATACTGCACCCTCAACTTCAAAACTAGCATAGTTCAGTTAGCCAGCTAGTTCATGGAAAACCGGAGAAAACAAGCTCGGGACCAGATATAGCTGGGTGCATATGCGCACTAGGCTAATTCAGGACACAGATTGTAGTTTTTATGCCCTGATATCAGGAGCTGGCTGCGAAAAGTATGATTAAACAACTAAGAGACTGAAACGAATAGATCAGGTGACAAATATTTAAGGAGAGCGAATCGATATCCAATCCCTAAAATCAGATGTAACTTTCAATAGTTAAAGAAAGCTTAAAACAATGTTTGAGTTAACTATGAATACAGAAAATGAATGGTGAAGTCGCTTCCGGACATAGAAGACACCTCCTCCTCACCACTCTATAGCAATCATTCTTAGGGTGATAAAATATTGTGGGTGATAAAATATTTTAATTCTTGGATATCATCCCTCTGACTGGATTCCGATGGGAATTACTAATCACTTCACAAACCAGCATATTGTGACTTGCAGGTCTGATGTGGCTCATGAGCCAGGATTTTCAAGTGACAATGTTGAGGATAACTAGGCCATAACTAAAGGCCTTGTGACATGTCTAATATGTGGTTATAAAGGGTTTACTTTTAATTGAAATACATTCCCTTTGGCAGTCACTATCAGAAGGCTTCAAGAATATAAATTATTGAATGCAACAAACATGTCTCTGTCACTAACAAACACAGTCATGGGTGGGTATCTCTCTCATTCACTCGAAAGCCATGCTGGGAAATATGGAAATATTTTTTTTCAACCTACAGTGTTAAAACAACCCCCCCAGTGTTGTGTTTAAAACCTAAGCACCTTGTGCTGAATAAACATGTTCTGGTTTTTACAATCTAAACACTATGACTAGTTTTCATTTAAATTCTATGTGTTCAGATCCTAAACACTTGGATTTACAGTGTGATGCATTGCTTTACATTATTTGTCCCTCTGAGTGAAGGCTGCATCACATCCCGACCGTGATTGGGAGTCCCATAGTGCAGCGCACAATTGGCCCAGCGTCGTCCGAGTTTGGCCTTCATTGTAAATAATAATTTGTTCTTTACTGACTTGCCTAGTTAATTAAAGGTTGAATTTAAAAAATAAAACAAATGAAAAGGCATGTAAGCTGCTAAGAGGGTCTGCTCGTGCTTCAACCCCATGTCTAGTGACATTTATGATCATGAGCCTTTAGCCTACATTTGAAAGACCAAAGTTTTCATTACTGAATTTGAATTAATCCAATCTCTTTATTGTGTATATAGCCTATGAAAGGACATTTCTGTCAGTAAATTGATGACTCCAAATTGATGGATGGCAATGGACAAAAAGTCCATAGGTCCTGCATAGGCCTAAGCCATTAGGCTATACAGTAAGTATGTATAGTTTAGGCTACAGCTGATGTCTGCTTTTAAACTCCCTAAAAAGTTCCATTATTGGTGACATTGCTGAACTGCTCCTCGCAACAGTAGTCATGGTCCTGTTGGCCGTCTATTGTGTGGCGGTCCAGTCTCTCGGGTTCAAAGGTGAGTTTGCTGTTAAAATTAAAACTGTTTCCAAAGTTAAATGTCCGTCGCTTGTTTTCCATTGCGGCGCAAAAGAACAGCGACCTTCACTCGAGAGTTTAAACGTTAAAACTTAATCCCTTCAAAGAGCCAAAGCGGCCTTGCGGCGTGTTTGTCTCAGGACCCGTTAATCCGGGCTAATACCCTCGAGCCGGGGGCCTGAGTGGGCGCACGAGGTTTAAATTTGGACTTTTAAATTCATGGGCGATTTAACGGAAACTGTAACGGTGGCCTTTCGCATTCATGGCGTCTGAGTCAACAGAGGCGGCAACAATAGCCACAAGAGGCTCTTCATGACCCTGGAGTGACAGGGAGAGGGATCAGAGTCAGGGAATATACTAATGCTTTCCCCAAATTGCCACATTCCTGCTCCCAAATGTGTCTTAACTTCTCATATGCCTAGATTCCCTGCTGAAGCACATGGGTATTGTAGGCTAGATTATTTGGTGGTCCCATGTAGACTAATAAATCTGTATTTTTGACTCGCAATCAAACATTTCTTATTTTAACGAAAATGGGGCATGTCTCCTACAGGCTAATTTAACTCCCGTTAGTTTTGGTTTCGCTTTCCCCATCCCTCTGATGGTAATCGTTTCCGATGGTCCTCGGATTAGAGCGGGGGTTGTCTCCTGGCCGGTACGGTGGAAGGGGCGGTAAGACCGATAGCCGGTGAATGCAGATTGGGCTAATGAAGCGGGTGGGTGAGGGGGTAGAGGGAAGATTGATGAGACTGGGGGATACTGGTGCCGCTGTGATGGATAGATGGGGAGAAGGGAGATGGATGGAGAGATGGAGAGAGGGGAGACTGAGGGGAGAATTAGGGATCAGTAAAGGATGGGATGGATATGTACCGGGTTCAGAGAAAGGCCGTGCGGGGGGCCGAGACGGTATCTGTCCCGGGGCATGCGGTGGTGGTATGGAACGCGCAGGGGTGTCAATCAAAAGAGAGTCTAACCGATCCATCACAAGAGCAGAGTCCTGAACATTACCAAAGAGGGTGATTAGAACCTCGTGATGAAGCTGTAACGTCTTCTATCATGGAGTCATGGTAGCCTAACCAATATGGCTATTTTCAGTTCTGTTGTTGAAGCCATACTTATTACAGGCGATAGGCCCTAATTAATTATTTCGATAGACATTTGATATAGGCCTAGACATTTCCTTTTTTCATTAATTACCAGGCAAATTAACAGCCAAATAGCCAATTGGTAAATTTGTCATTTAGCGTCATCAACTCACAAATAATAGAATAGCTATCTAATATATTATTAATCTAATATATTATGAATCTAATATATTAGAATAGAGTATTGTTCATTGTGTGATTTTTGTATTTACTTGGCTTCACTCTTATATTGACACCATTAAAATGATAAATAATCAAGAACATTTTACTTCAATATCAGAAATATCAGGTTATACAGAAAGATCATGTGCATGGCTGTTGTCAATGGATTTGGTGCTGAAACGCTGAGGCTACCAAACCCATTTTCAACACAATGGAAAGACAGAAGCAGAAGAACTAAGCCTGCTCCAATTAACTATAAGGTCAATAATTAATCGTTTTATTGCAGAGTTGGTATCGAATGTAAGCCATTGTAAGTATTATAAGTATAACCCACTGATGCATTGCACATATCCCATATTCCAAAACAATTGTTGAAGGAAAATTCGTTGGCTACTTTTAGTCAGTGCATGTAGTCTAGCCTATACATGCAATTATATTTATATTTATAATTATATTTATATTACCTCTGTTTGAATTGAAGTATATAGGCCTACATCTGTCGGGATACCGTTTGGTGTAGGCTATTTAGAGCTGTCTATAATGGTAATTTCAAATAATTATATGATTGTTGAAGGATAGATCTATAAGTTATGAAGAATGGGCTGTAAATGAACCTGTAAAATTGTCTATGTTTTATCCAATTTAATGAAGTAGGCTATACTCTTAGAAAAAAAGGTTATAGATAGAACCAAAAATGGTTCTATGCTTGCTTCATATGTGGCACAATTAAAGTGTAGGGTTATTTGATCAGAACCAGGGGGTTCTTCTTCATTGAACCAAAATTGGTTCCATATAGAACCCTTGGCTTTAATATAGGGTTCTATATGGAACCAATTTCGGTTCTATATAGAACCTTTAGGGGTGCCATATGTGAAGCAAGTAGAGAACCCTTTTTGTCACTATCCAGAACCTTTTTTTCTAAGAGTGTAGCAAATAAATGTAAATAAGTTTAAAACCATAATTTTGATTTCATGGACTGCAATCCTTGCATCCATCGTATGAATTGGAGAGTGGTTATTTCACCAGCCCCATCCAAGTCTAGCGCAATCAGGAGGCCTGAGGGGGACTCAGTTGAGAACCGAACGGCCAGTGGTCTGTCACATTCACCTGC
Organism: Salvelinus fontinalis; assembly: GCF_029448725.1. Classification (NCBI taxonomy): domain Eukaryota; kingdom Metazoa; phylum Chordata; class Actinopteri; order Salmoniformes; family Salmonidae; genus Salvelinus; species Salvelinus fontinalis. The sequence continues at coordinate 9,708,056 of NC_074688.1, read as the reverse complement.
TTTATTTGAACCTTTATTTAGAGCATTTTATTGAGCCAGACACGGTGCTGAAACGGCCTATGAAACAGCAGGTAGAACGCTATAGTGTGGACGGGCGGCTGCCATGCACCTGTTGTTGTAAAAAGTCAGATGAAAGTGTGTGTGGCTTCAACACGTTTTGTATTTCTGTTTAGGCCTATTTCCTTTCCTCTGTGAAGGCATTAGGCCTGTAACGTGAGTGCACCGTATACATTTTGGGGATAGAGCTAGTGCGTGCATATGATTTACAAGGTGATGGATGAGGGACGGTGGCGCGATGGGGTACCGTCCGCGCACCAGCCATTCAATCCCGAATTACCTAAATGCACCGTGACGCCCCGCTCGAGGCGGCCCGTGTCTAACCGGGTTAGAGTCAGAGCGTGCGACAGTTCTATGACTAGTGGTGCCAGGTCGGTGGTGGAAAAGAAGAGAGGGGGGCAAGTACATGGGCCCCGGTTATGATTCTGGGTCCGGTTCGTGCGCGCCCCAAGGACCGCAAAACCCTTTGTTGAGCTCGTGGAATAGGAGAGCAAATCGAATCATTGGAACCTGTGCACCCAGAATACCTGCAAAATGACAGACACATAGAATACAGATCAAACCGAAATTATGCTTCAGAAAATATCACAATCACACACCAGTTAGTCATATGTGGAAATATGTATCGGACATTTTGTTTAGATAATTCGTTTATATAGTTGATTAACTGGAGTAAACTGATTAAGCTGAAACAGCACGCGGTGGCATACAGTGTTGAAACAACAACTTGTTATATTACATTGAAGTTGACAATATTTTTTGAATGGAAAGTTAGTGGTAGCCTTTAGAACAGCTTAACGTAACAACACCGGTATTGAGAGGATATTGATATATGTTGAAGGGAATGTGAGTAAGCTATTAGCCTATAGGTATACAATTGATTGAAATGTAGGCATATTTGTATTTTTTTATTTAACCTGCAAGTTATGAGCCTGTAGGTTTACAATAACCACCCGAGCAAGAAATCAAAACACAGCAACAAAACCAGCCCCATGTACAACACAAAACAAGTCAACGTGTGCCCGTAGGCCTTTAGGTCTATCGACATGCATAATATACATATTAATGGAGACAACGGTGAGATGAGACATACAAGAGACTAAACATGAGTTCACGAGTCCATGAAAATGACCATGATTAAAGGGGAATGGAAATACTAGGATTTAGAACTCGAGCTAACTGTAACTGTAAATCGCCATATTGGATTCACTTCCTAAAGTGTTTCCATTCCCCTTTAAGCTTTGAAAAGCAGAGACAGAAACGAAAATGAACTGATGACTATTGTGACTCCATGTTATTATTATAATATAACCAGATATTTATTGTATTGTATATTATTTTATAGGCCTACAAGATTGCGTTGTTGTTATATAATTAAGCATTAAGGCCCAAGGGGGTGTGGTATTTGTCCATTATACCACGGCTAAGGGCTGTTCTTATGCAGGACGCAGACACAGCCCTTAGCCGTGGTATATTGACCATATATCACAAACCCCCGAGGTGCCTTATTGCTATTACAAACTGGTTACCAATATAATTAGAGCAGTTAAAATAAATGTTTTGTCATACCCGTGGAATACGGTCTGATATACCACGGCTGTCAGCCAATCAGAAATAAAAGCACACAGTTTATAATGTATAATTGATAAATATGAACGACCATTCTCTCCCGGTGCTCCCCGTCCTTCTAACGCAAGACAACTCCCTGCATGGGAACCGGGCTTGACCGCGCGCCCTGGCTGGCTCCACTGTGTGCCGTGCGTTCAGACAACATACATTTTCTAGAAATTTACCGACGTTATTGATGTTGTTGGAGACTTATTGTGCGCGGAGAAACCCCAGTCCTGACACAACAAGATGCAATTCAATGGGATATAAACATGGCAGGGCGGTGTGTTGTAATGGCATTAGACAGGCCACTGGTCAAGCGGTGATAATACGAGAAGAGCCCTCTGTGTCTATCGAGAGCCGCTCTTTTACAAATATAACCGTATTATGTTATTACACACACACACAAACAGGGCCAGTGGCCACACACCCATAATCAATTTTGCACGCGTGTAAAACGGTTAATTTAGCAACACAAGCTCCAAGGGTTTGTATGATATATATAGGCTATTTTCCTCTAACGAAAAACCTCTTAATTTCACAAACTGTTGAATTACAAACCTAGAGATAGCAGAGAGGACAATCGTGGTTATGTATGCATCTGATAATTCATGTATTTAATAAAGTTTAATCGATTTAGTGCTCACTTCCATTTCAGCCCGGATTGTGAGGAGACGCTGACATTGTGCTATAACCACCGTTGGCATTATACGCTTATGGCCCAAGAGGCGCGCGCCAGTGTGTTTCATATCACGTTGGATGCCACTGAACAATAACTTTAAACCAATTTATGGGGAGTCAATGCGTTTATGAAAGCTTTCCATGGGAGCCACAGATTGAAACGCGTTTAGTTTGGTTCTATAGTCAGACACTCTGAGGTGACACATAAGCCCCATACATAGGCTATCATTCTTACGCTGAGAGAAAGGCGACATTTCGAACAACATCAAATAAAATATTTAATTCCAGAAATCAGAATCATATCAGGAGTTTCTCTTGCATAAAGACGTCTGGCTGAGGGGGTTAACTTCGCGCGCATTAGTAATGCATGAGTAGTGGGAGGGGGCTGGCCGTGCGCGATGCCCCCCAATAGACTCTCGAGACATTGTCATGGAAAGAGACCACCGCCTCGCTATTGTCTCGCGGACTGCCAAGTTTATTATAAACACTGCGCGAGCTGGCCGGAGCGCTGTCATACGGAGCGCAAAGCGAGGTGGTCAGGCAGGGAGCGAGAGAGAAGCTGATGTGGATGGAAGAGGAAGCTACTGATACTGAGAGAGAAAAGAAAGAAAGAGATTTCAGGAATATTGCTGTCAAGGAAGAGAGACACGTAAAGAAATAAATATATAGTCAAATAATATCCTGCTTTGACTGAAAACAAGAAAACCAAATTGGAGAGAGGGGCTGCTAACTCGGGGACCTAAAGCTGGTCCTTGGAGAAATTAGAAAAACTGAACTCATTCTGTGGTGTTTTTCCAGCTTCAACGTTTTAATTCCTCTCGAATCCTGAGAAGTACATTTCATCAAGCGCTCTCCCAGAGTTGTCGTTCTCGCGTCTCCATGTATAAAATGGATTACTCCTACCTGAACTCATATGACTCGTGCATGGCGGCCATGGAGGCATCGGCCTACGCGGACTTCAGCTCCTGCAGCCAGGCCAGCTCGTTCCAGTACAACCCGATCCGGACCGGGTTCGGTGCCAACCCGGGCTGCGCGCCCCTCAGCACCGCGAACTGCACACTGGGGTCCCTGCGCGAGCACCAGCCCACACCCTATTCCACAGGTAAGAGCGCGCAGAGGGCATGGGCGGGAAATCAGGCAGCAGTTTCTCACTACAGTGTTTCATCTCCAGCTGCAAATGTCTGGGGATGTTGACTATACTTCAAGCGTCTGGTTTTTATTTGAAATACGTGCGTAAAATGTCATTTTTTCATTTGATTATGCCAACTAGGCGAATCGAAGAAGGTAAGACATTTGATTTGATTACTGAAAACCAAATCAATCGAAATTATAAATATTCTGTTTCATATTCTCATACCTCTTAATTTTGAGGGTCGCTCAAATCTAACCTCTCGTTTCTTGTTCGTTGGCATGGGGTAATTCAATCAGTGTAAAATTCGTTAGAGGGCAAATATATCTGTATTATCAACTAATCAAATTTGTCATTTGTTTAGTCAATACAATTAATTTTATCCATAATTGTACATTTCGTTATGTGGTCATGATTCGACTGCGCAATTCAAAATGTTTGTTTTTTGCTACATTGCCATACATTTCCATTGTTATGATTTATGTCATTATGGTTGAAAATGCAAATATATTTATTTATTAAACATTTTGCAGGATGAAATCTCTTGAGATGCACCATCTGGTTTTCAAGTGTCCAAAAAAAACCTAACCGAAAACAAACAAACAATAGCCTACTTGGTAACAATAATAATACGTCAACTACTGTCTTATAATAATAACAATTCAATAATAATCATAAACCAAAACGTACATTGACAGCATAAAAAAGTTGTTTTGCAACTACTAATAGTCTTACAACTAATAAAAACGTCCTTTTTGTCAACAAATGGTTGAATAGTGCAGGCTATGCCACCATATTCGAAAAGCGTACACCTGCTGCTGCGCCTAAAACGTGATTATTTCACTGCTTATATCCAGACCAAGCGAATTACCACACACTTTTTGGATGAGCTAATATTTTTTTTTAAATATGTTTTTATTGCAGCTCCAATGATACTTTTAAAATCAATTTGAATGAAACTGGTTAGTGGTTAGTCTATCACAACATATTATTTGATGCCCTTGTTGATAACCTATCACATTCTGTTATTCCATGTTTAGCTTAGGCAAATTTGATCCAATTACAAATGATTTAGGTTAGTTCATGATATAATTACAACTAGGTAATTGCATAAATATAATCAGATATTTTTTTACTTTTGGACTATTGCCCTACCATTGCCACAGACTAAAGCAAAAGAGAAACATCAATACAACTAATTCAGAATAATAAATGATATCAACATGGGAACCACGATATTCACCTATCCTACTTGTAGGCTAAATACCCTTAGTTGAATTGATCAAGTCCATTAAAAACTTATTCTCCAGGGGTAAAAATCGTCAAGCTATAGTCTTTAACCTACCAGATCAGACAAAATCAACTCCATAACATAGTCAATCGAAAAACGCCTACAATAAAACAGAGTTTAGGATTTACAACACATCCATTTTGTTCTGATACCATACTTCATTCAAATAATTAATTGGTTTTATTGTGATTGGTTGACTCCGCAGTTCCATATAAGTTCTTCTCGGACCCTTCCGGTTTGAACGAGAAGCGGAAACAGCGGCGCATAAGGACCACCTTCACGAGCTCACAGCTGAAGGAGCTGGAGCGCGTGTTCGCAGAGACCCACTATCCCGACATCTACACGCGCGAGGAGCTTGCACTCAAGATCGACCTTACTGAGGCGCGGGTACAGGTGAGTCCAGTGGTCTGATGAAAAACACGAATTCACAATAGAATTAATTCACAATAGATATTTTTTTTAAATCATAAATGTATGGGTCTACACCATCATGTATTTTTTTTAGATGCAACCAATTACTGTCAAAAGTATTGCAATCTACCAAATTGTAATCTATGCATTCTTCATGTGAGTTTTATTCTAGAGATAGTATGTATTTCTATGTGTAGTTCTTTTTTTGCCGTTTTCCTCTGGTTGTATGTTTAGACTTTTCAATGAGACTAAACTATATCGTCTGTCTGCGTCAGGTATGGTTCCAGAACCGGCGGGCTAAGTTCCGTAAGGTGGAGCGTGCGGCCAACTCTAAATCTGGTAACGGGACCGGGGGCCCAGGAGGGAACAATGGCTGTACCGGGGGTAAAAAGGGCGAGCCCAGATCTTCCTCGGATGACGACGAATCAAAAGAGTCCACCTGCAGTCCCACCCCTGACAGCACCGCCTCGCTGCCCGGCTCAGCCAATGGGAACATGGGTAGCCCCGCCAGCCTCAGCCCCAGCCCCGCCCCTGCTAACAGTGGTTATGCTAACACCTCCAGCTCCCCCGTTCTGCAGGGGCTCAAACCCCCTGGCTGGCCCAGTCTAGGCCCCATTAACCCAGGAATGGCCCAACACACAGCCCAGGCTCCAGAGCTGCTGAAGGCGTGGCAGCCGGCAGACAGTATGACAGGGCCTTTCGCTGGCGTGCTCTCCTCCTTCCACCGGAAACCCAATGCTCTCAAGACTAACCTGTACTAGAGACAAGGAGCAGAGATCTCTAGTATAACTACTGTATATCTATACAGACTAACCTGTACTAGAGACAAGGAGCAGAGATCTCTAGTATAACTACTGTATATCTATATTCTCCTTCCCCCTCTATCTACTGCCCCCCGGAGCGGGACTACCCCCTTTCATTTATTACCACCCGAACACTCCATGTGGCAGTTGTAGTTTGTGAATGTGTGAGTGTTTGTGTTGAAGTGTGTGTAACATGCATCTTGTACGGGGAGTGTGTGTGTGTATGTGTGTGTGTCAGTTGTTCTGTATGTTCTCACTCCAACAAAGCTACACATACTCCCCAACACACACACTATACACAGTAAGAAAGGCCTTCGCAGACATTGTGGTGCACTTAGTAACACTAGCTCCTAGCCTCTGTACCCCCTGATTAGTATGTGAACATGGCAGGGTGAAGGTAAACAGTCAGTCTCCCTGGGGAGACTCAGGGGACAAAACCCAAACTGTTACCAGCAAGCACAACTTCCTTTATATCCCTGGCAGAGAGAGGGGACCCCCAAATCCCTCTGTACTGGAGAAGGGACCCCCAAATCCAATTATCCCCCTGAAGACCAGACCCCCGCTCACATCCTCACTACACCCCACGCCAGTGTACCCTGACACCTACTGTCAGACAACCCCCCCCCCCCCCCCCCCCCCCGCCACCCCGGTCCCCGTTTCCCTGGACTACCAGCTCAAACATCTCACATATACGTATTCCTTTACTCTTCACAGCGACGCTCCCTCCCTGACTGGCTGGCTGACTGACTGGCTGACAGGCTGGCTGACTGACTGGCTGACAAGCTGGCTGACTGACTGGCTGACTTACTGGCTGACTGACTGGGGGAAGGTGGGGGCAGAGGTTTAAGATGTTTTGGGATTCAGGTCAGCATTGCTGTACTTCCTCTGACCTGAGCTTGAACACTAGTGGACCAGTGGTTGACCATTATTATTGCATAAAACACGTCACTAATGGTCTGTGACACTACTCCCCGTGTCCCCGTCTCCCTCTCTCCCTATGTTACTAAAGAGACGGCACTCAAGACAACTATACTGGAGAACAGTTATTTATTGATGAGAAAATAATGGAATAACAATATAAACACGTTGTGACCAAAAGCAGTGTCTTTTGAAATAGACAGATATCAAAATGTTGTAATTGAACATGATTTGTAAATAGTAATATAAATATGAGTCCTAGTCTAGTGTTTTTCCCACATTGCTTTGAGGCGCTGTTCATTACAGAGCATGTCTCAGCTCATCGGTCCATCCTGTCTACATAAGGGCAAAGGGAAGGCTTACAGCAACTGTGTGAAGGGTTATAGCACTACTGTAATATTCTGTCAAATAAATCTAAAAGCATTGCTCAAACTAACAAGATGTGGTTTTGTGTCCCTGGATGTGGTTTTGTGTCCCTGGCTCTGAGCATTGGGGGGATGCTAAGGGATCATATCACTCTTCCCTGCACTCACATTTCTTCCTCTTCTTTTCAAATAACCTCTCTCTTGGTCTCACTCTCTCTCACACACACAGAAAAGGGAGTCACAGTGGCCAGCTATTCTCAGCACCAATGAGGGAAAGTGTAAAAATATACCCTATCCCAGTGTCAAAACCGAAGCTTCAGAAGTCAGTGATGGTGAAACCAGTCCTCATAGTCAGCTGGAGGAGAGACAACAGAACAAGATGTCATCACCATTGACAAGTCATTATTACATCACCACTGAGAACTTCAGTTAGTTTAGTCCTTCTGTTATAATAACGTGCTGTATGATAGTGTATGATGTGTGTTATGGTAAACAATAAAGGCAATTTCTCCTTCCTGTCTATTTTAATCATATTGTTCTTCCTTGTCCTCTCGTAGGTTTTTCCATCAGAAACGCATAAAACCTTTAAATGTAGTCAGTTATACTGCCAAGAGAAAAACAGCGTTGACGGGTTAAATATTAGCTTAACAAGAAATCAATAGTTACACGGTTACATCCAGAAAAAGACTGGAGCTCGAAACATTGACAATCTTTACAGATTGTATAGAGTATAGGAGAAAGCACTGTAGGATAATGCTCTAGGGAATGGGGTATATGAGAAAGCACTGTAGGATAATGCCCTAGGGAATAGGAGAAAGCACTGTAGGATAATGCTCTAGGGAATGGGAAGGGGTATAGGAGAAAGCACTGTAGGATAATGCCCTAGAGAATGGGAAGGGGTATAGGAGAAAGCACTGTAGGATAATGCCCTAGAGAATGGGAAGGGGTATAGGAGAAAGCACTGTAGGATAATGCCCTAGAGAATGGGAAGGGGTATAGGAGAAAGCACTGTAGGATAATGCCCTAGGGAATGGGAATAGGAGAAAGCACTGTAGGATAATGCCCTAGGGAATGGGATGGGGTATAGGAGAAAGCACTGTAGGATAATACCCTAGGGAATGGGATGGGGTATAGGAGAAAGCACTGTAGGATAATGCCCTAGGGAATGGGATGGGGTATAGGAGAAAGCACTGTAGGATAATGCCCTAGGGAATGGGGTATATGAGAAAGCACTGTAGGATAATGCCCTAGGGAATGGGGTGGGGTATAGGAGAAAGCACTGTAGGATAATGCCCCATGGAATGGGGTATATGAGAAAGCACTGTAGGATAATGCCCTAGGGAATGGGGTATAGGAGAAAGCACAGCAGGATAATGCCCTAGGGAATGGGGTATAGGAGAAAGCACTCTAGGATAATGCCCTAGGGATTGAGAAGGGGTATAGGAGAAAGCACTGTAGGATAATGCCCTAGAGAATGGGAAGGGGTATAGGAGAAAGCACTGTAGGATAATGCCCTAGGGAATGCCAAGTCACTCATTCACCCACCATTGCACCTTGTACCAAATGATAGGTTAGACCTTACTTTATTGGTGCAGAAAGCTACATTGTGTTCATCTACAAATCCCTTTTGGGTAAACTCCCTCTTTTCCTCTGTAGTCTGGTCTCCTTTATCACCAGCAGTTTCCATACCTGGTCTGTTAGGTGGTTGCTACTTAAAGTCCCCAGGACACTTACAGTATTAGGCATGACTACCTTCTTGTCTTGTGCACCATAGGCATGGAATAGCCTACAATCCATGCTTCATCTAGATATGTTAGTCAGTGGTGTAAAGTACTTAAGTAGTACTTTAAAATATTTTTACTTAAGTAGTTTCTTTGGGTATCTATACTTTACTATTTATATTTTTGAAAACTTTGCACTTCACTACATTCCTAAATAAAATGTAGATTTTACTCCATACATTTTCCCTGACACCCAAAAGTACTAGTTACATTTTGAATGCTTAGCAGGACAGGAAATGGTCCAATTCACGCATTTATCAAGACAACATCGCGGGTCATCCCTACGGTCTCTAATCTAGCGGACTCACTAAACACAAATGCTTCATTTGCAAATTATGTCTGAGTGTTGGAGTGCGCCCCTGGCTTTCTGTAAATTAACACAAACATTTTTTTTTTGCAGTTTGGTTAATATAAGCAATTTTAAATAATTTCTCATTTTACTTTTAAAACTTACGTATATTTTTGAAATTCTATTTACTTTTGATAATTAAGTATATTTAAAAGCAAATACTTTTAGACTTTTACTCAAGTAGTATTTTACTGTGTGACTTTCACTTTTACTTGAGTCATTTTCTTTTTATTTAACCTTCATTTAACTAGGCAAGTCAGTTAAGAACAAATTCTTATTTACAATGACGGCCTACCCCGGCCAAACCCTCCCCCGGCCCAACCCTCCCCCGGCCAAATTCTACCCCGGCCTAACCCTCCCCCGGGCCCAACGCTACCCCGGCCAAACCCTACCCCGGCCTAATCCTCCCCCAGCCAAACCCTAATCCGGACGACACTGGGCCAATTGTGCGCCGCACTATGGGACTCCCAATCACGGCCGGTTGTGATACAGCCTGGAATCGAACCAGGGTCTGTAGTGACGCCTTTAGCACTGAGATGCAGCGCCTTAGACCGCTGTGCCACTTTAGACTGCTGGAGCCATTTTCTATTAAGGTATCTTTACTTTTACTCAAGTATGACAATTGGGTACTTTTTCCACTACTGATATTAGTGCCACTGAATTCATTTAAAATATTGATGGGAGACTCGGTTACGGAGGAGTGTAAATGTTTTTTTTAGACTGGATCATGTTGTTGTATTGTATTGTTGTATGTTTTAATTCTGTAATGTATTGATTGTTGCTGCCTTCTTGGCCAGGTCTCCCTTGAAAAAGAGACTCTGGGTCTCAATAGGCTTTTCCTGGTTAAATAAAAATGGGAGGGGGTATAGAAGGCACTGTAGGAGAAGCCCCTATGGAATGGGACTAGGGTATAGGAGATGGAATGGGAGAGGGGGGTAGAGGAGAGACAAGATAAGGCCCTAGGGAATGGGACTAGGGTATAGGAGATGGAATGGGAGAGGGGGGTAGAGGAGAGACAGGAGAAGGCCCTAGGGAATGGGACTAGGGTATAGGAGATGGAAAGGGAAAGGGGGGTAGAGGAGAGACAGGATAAGGCCCTAGGGAATGGGACTAGGGTATAGGAGATGGAATGGGAGAGGGGGGTAGAGGAGAGACAAGATAAGGCCCTAGGGAATGGGACTAGGGTATAGGAGATGGAATGGGAGAGGGGGGTAGAGGAGAGACAGGAGAAGGCCCTAGGGAATGGGACTAGGGTATAGGAGATGGAATGGGAGAGGGGGGTAGAGGAGAGACAAGATAAGGCCCTAGGGAATGGGACTAGGGTATAGGAGATGGAATGGGAGAGGGGGGTAGAGGAGAGACAGGAGAAGGCCCTAGGGATTGGGACTAGGGTATAGGAGATGGAATGGGAGAGCGGGGTAGAGGAGAGACAGGAGAAGGCCCTGTAGGATAAGCAGGGTTGGGTAGGTTACTTTCTAAATGTAATCTGTTACAGTTACTAGTTACCGGTCCAAAATTGTAAATCAGAAACGTAATCTGATTACATTCAATTTATCTTTGATGACTTTCCCCTTAAGAGGCATAAGAAGACAAAAAAATGTATGTTACCAATTGAACAACATCTATTGCAGGATAAATCAATGTTAAAGTTTACATAGCTGGTCATATATGGATGTTACATTTTACTTTATGGGTTGGTTATGTAGGCTTCTTCTAACCCATCACTTTCTACGACATATAATAATACGATTAAATTATATCTTTACATTAAAAACCTAAGTCTATCAGAATTCCAGTCATTCCAATAAATGATATACCCCTTGACCCTCAAGAATAGGACTTGGAAATATAGATCAACCAAACTGTTTAACCTGAGTATAACCCCATAACTAAGGACTTATTAGCCAGTCCTACTGTGTTGTTTATGATGTTGTCGTTGAGGACTGATTGAGCTCATTGATTCTAATTGAAATATAAATGCTTTGCTCATGGAATGGCATGCTTTGAGCACTACTGAAAAGTGCTATTTACATGTGAAAAATGAATGCCATATTCTGCATTTGCTATAGGCCTATTGTTTACCTTTTAGTTGGCGACACTTTGATATCTTGATAATATGCAGCTGTTTAAAGGGCAAATCCACAGATGTAACAATAACAAAATGAACACCCCGCCTGTTTTGGTAAAAAGCAGAGGGATGGGCCTGGAGAAATGTAACCACTCTCCGACTAATAGACAGAGCTGTGGATGTAAGGACTGACCATCCATGATATCAGAATGATAGTTTTAACTACAGTATGCTATGAGGCTGTACAGTGTTTGATTACATCTACAATGTTTACGAACATTGGAGAAAAACAAGCTTCTATTTTGGGTTCTGATGGAGTGAGACAGTTGAACTAAGCTCATGAGGCATTTATAAGTTATATTCTTCAAGAATCAATGGATATATACAGGTATATATAATGTATAAGTTCAAAAATGGATGTACCATCTACAGATTGACCCTTTAAGTCGATCAAAAGTGAGCGAGTTTGAGCAAGTGTCCAGTAGGCCTATGGATTTATTTTTATCAACTTTAATTATATTGCGAAATAAAAGCACAACTTCTATTCCGTAGGCTGGGATCCACACTATGCAGCTGTTGCAAGAGCGCATTTTTCACTGGCTGTCCACTGGTTTAAAAAACAATGATTGATAGGCAGTTTAAACTTCTTGAATTCAACCATTATTGGGTTGAAATGCACATTTAGATTTGTGAACAGCCATCCACAACAACCACAATGAGAGAGCAGCAGTGTGATTCACATCAGTGCTCTATATAGATATCAATAATAAGTGATATCCGTATCGCCGTAGACTACACCACTGCTGGCATCCTTACCTCCAAGCGTTCATTCAAGTTGGATAATCTTTGGATGCCGACAGCAGTCGCACCATCGGAAGACATAGCTTGGACTGTAGCCTAGAATAGCCCTTTCCTGCTCTTTTCCCAGGATACATCGAACCTATTTGATGTGTTATCATAGTGGTCTCTGGGTTGTGGTCAGACTCGCTCAGGTGGAACAAACTTAATACATTTGCGCCTTTTTCAATGCTGATTTGAATATCATTGAGAAAACAGAGAAGTGTCAACGATATTTTTTTCGCAAACATCCTTTCTGAATTTAGAAGTAATCCTCGAGGGTAAACTTCTAGTTTTTCAAAAGTATCTGTAATCTGATTCCAATATTTTTGCTTGTAACGGATTACAGTTACCGTTACATGTAATCTGTTACTCCCCAACCCTGAGGATAAGGCACTGGAGAATGGGAGAGGGGGTAGAGAGGAAGGAATGGGAGAGAGGGGATAAAGGAGAAGGAATGGGAGAGAGGGGTAGAGGAGAAGGACTGGGAGAGAGGGGGTAGAGGAGAAGGACTGGGAGAGAGGGGGTAGAGGAGAAGGACTGGGAGAGAGGGGGTAGAGGAGAAGGACTGGGAGAGAGGGGTAGAGGAGATGGACTGGGAGAGAGGGGGTAGAGGAGAAGGACTGGGAGAGAGGGGGTAGAGGAGAAGGACTGGGAGAGAGGGGGTAGAGGAGAAGGACTGGGAGAGAGGGGTAGAGGAGATGGAACGGGAGAGAGGGGTAGAGAAGATGGACTGGGAGAGAGGGGTAGAGGAGATGGACTGGGAGAGAGGGGGTAGAGGAGAAGGACTGGGAGAGAGGGGTAGAGGAGAAGGACTGGGAGAGAGGGGGTAGAGGAGAAGGACTGGGAGAGAGGGGGTAGAGGAGAAGGACTGGGAGAGAGGGGTAGAGGAGAAGGACTGGGAGAGAGGGGGTAGAGGAGAAGGACTGGGAGAGAGGGGTAGAGGAGAAGGACTGGGAGAGAGGGGGTAGAGGAGAAGGACTGGGAGAGAGGGGTAGAGGAGATGGAACAGGAGAGAGGGAGTAGAGGAAATGGAACGGGAGGGGCTACTTTATGATGAAGGTTAAACAACTTGTGACATCATCAGATAAACATACAATGATATCACGTTTCTCCTGTTTCCACTCGTTCCTCATTTTTTACAACAGTCAAAGAACGTCAACATTTATATAAAACATAATAATGAACGTTAAAGTATAATGTTAAAAACAGTCCTTTATACGACTTGGTGTGTCTTCAGTTTTTATCCTGTGTTCCTACTGAGGTTGCCAGGACAACAGCACCACCATGTGGTGACGTGAACAACCAGCAGCCTGTGGTGTCTGCCAGTGTGTCTCAGTCAGGATCCTGGGGACCCACTGTGTGTAGGCTGGACTTCCTTCTAGCGCAGCATCAATAAGACACTTATTAGTACATGGACAACTGCATGATGGGTACAGTAGTTTGTGCTACTGAAGGAAGGGGGCCTTGGACCCCAACACAGCTCAACAAAACAACAACATCATGCATTGAGAAGAGGTTCGGTCACACTGATAGAGGAAGGCCTTAGTGCTGGTGTGGTTCCTTCCCTTCATCTCTGACATAAAACGTGCACACTACACTGCACTGATGAAAGCTCAAATCTATCTGCAAAATTAAAGCTGAACAAAAAAGTACTTAAAAAAAGAAAAGAAAAGAACAAATACAAAAAATATTAAACATAAAACATGCACACTAAAAAACACTGAACACATAATCCTGCTGATAATCCTATTCATGAATAACAACAATAATGATAAACTCAGGTCTCACAAGGTGTTTTCCTGGCTGAGGCTAGTGATGTCACTCCAGAAAACTCACTCCTCTCAGTTGCAGCCTGACGATCATCCCAAGAGCCAAATGGTTTCTGAGGGCGAGGGAAGGGGCGCAGAGTGTTGGGATAGGGGTCTGTTAGGGGGGTGTTGGGATAGGGGTCTGTTAGGGGGGTGTTGGGATAGGGGTCTGTTAGGGGGGTGTTGGGATAGGGGTCTGTTAGGGGGGTGTTGGGATAGGGGTCTGTTAGGGGGGTGTTGGGATAGGGGTCTGTTAGGGGGGTGTTGGGATAAGGGTCTGTTAGGGGGGTGGGGAGTGTTGGGATAAGGGTCTGTTAGGGGGGTGGGGAGTGTTGGGACAGGGGTCTGTTAGGGGGGTGTTGGGACAGGGATCTGTTAGGGGGGTGTTGGGACAGGGATCTGTTAGGGGGGTGTTGGGATAGGGGTCTGTTAGGGGGGTGTTGGGATAGGGGTCTGTTAGGGGGGTGTTGGGATAGGGGTCTGTTAGGGGGGTGTTGGGATAAGGGTCTGTTAGGGGGGTGGGGAGTGTTGGGATAAGGGTCTGTTAGGGGGGTGGGGAGTGTTGGGATAGGGGTCTGTTAGGGGGGTGTTGGGACAGGGGTCTGTTAGGGGGGTGTTGGGACAGGGGTCTGTTAGGGGGGTGTTGGGACAGGGGTCTGTTAGGGGGGTGTTGGGACAGGGGTCTGTTAGGGGGGTGTTGGGACAGGGGTCTGTTAGGGGGGTGGGGGGTGTTGGGATAGGGGTCTGTTATGGGGTGGGGGTGTTGGGACAGGGGTCTGTTAGGGGGGTGGGGAGTGTTGGGATAGGGGTCTGTTAGGGGGGTGTTGGGATAGGGGTCTGTTAGGGGGGTGTTGGGATAGGGGTCTGTTAGGGGGGTGTTGGGACAGGGGTCTGTTAGGGGGGTGTTGGGACAGGGGTCTGTTAGGGGGGTGGGGGGTGTTGGGATAGGGGTCTGTTAGGGGGGTGGGGGTGTTGGGATAGGGGTCTGTTATGGGGTGGGGGTGTTGGGATAGGGGTCTGTTAGGGGGGTGGGGGTGTTGGGATAGGGGTCTGTTAGGGGGGTGTTGGACAGGGGTCTGTTAGGGGGGTGTTGGACAGGGGTCTGTTAGGGGGGTGTTGGACAGGGGTCTGTTAGGGGGGTGTTGGACAGGGGTCTGTTAGGGGGGTGGGGAGTGTTGGGATAGGGGTCTGTTAGGGGGGTGTTGGGATAGGGGTCTGTTAGGGGGGTGTTGGGATAGGGGTCTGTTAGGGGGGTGTTGGGACAGGGGTCTGTTAGGGGGGTGTTGGGACAGGGGTCTGTTAGGGGGGTGGGGGGTGTTGGGATAGGGGTCTGTTAGGGGGGTGGGGGTGTTGGGATAGGGGTCTGTTATGGGGTGGGGGTGTTGGGATAGGGGTCTGTTAGGGGGGTGGGGGTGTTGGGATAGGGGTCTGTTAGGGGGGTGTTGGACAGGGGTCTGTTAGGGGGGTGTTGGACAGGGGTCTGTTAGGGGGGTGTTGGACAGGGGTCTGTTAGGGGGGTGTTGGACAGGGGTCTGTTAGGGGGGTGTTGGACAGGGGTCTGTTAGGGGGGTGTTGGACAGGGGTCTGTTAGGGGGGTGTTGGACAGGGGTCTGTTAGGGGGGTGTTGGACAGGGGTCTGTTAGGGGGGTGTTGGACAGGGGTCTGTTAGGGGGGTGTTGGACAGGGGTCTGTTAGGGGGGTGGGGGGTGTTGGGATAGGGGTCTGTTAGGGGGGTGTTGGACAGGCGTCTGTTAGGGGGGTGTTGGACAGGCGTCTGTTAGGGGGGTGTTGGACAGGGGTCTGTTAGGGGGGTGTTGGACAGGGGTCTGTTAGGGGGGTGTTGGACAGGGGTCTGTTAGGGGGGTGTTGGGATAGGGGTCTGTTAGGGGGGTGTTGGGATAGGGGTCTGTTAGGGGGGTGTTGGACAGGGGTCTGTTAGGGGGGTGTTGGAACAGGGGTCTGTTAGGGGGGTGTTGGACAGGGGTCTGTTAGGGGGGTGTTGGACAGGGGTCTGTTAGGGGGGTGTTGGACAGGGGTCTGTTAGGGGGGTGTTGGACAGGGGTCTGTTAGGAGGGTGTTGGACAGGGGTCTGTTAGGGGGGTGTTGGACAGGGGTCTGTTAGGGGGATGTTGGACAGGGGTCTGTTAGGGGGGTGTTGGACAGGGGTCTGTTAGGGGGGTGTTGGACAGGGGTCTGTTAGGGGGGCGTTGGACAGGGGTCTGTTAGGGGGGTGTTGGACAGGGGTCTGTTAGGGGGGTGTTGGACAGGGGTCTGTTAGGGGGGTGGGGGGTGTTGGGATAGGGGTCTGTTAGGGGGGTGTTGGACAGGCGTCTGTTAGGGGGGTGTTGGACAGGCGTCTGTTAGGGGGGTGTTGGACAGGGGTCTGTTAGGGGGGTGTTGGACAGGGGTCTGTTAGGGGGGTGTTGGACAGGGGTCTGTTAGGGGGGTGTTGGACAGGGGTCTGTTAGGGGGGTGTTGGACAGGGGTCTGTTAGGGGGGTGTTGGACAGGGGTCTGTTAGGGGGGTGTTGGACAGGGGTCTGTTAGGGGGGTGTTGGACAGGGGTCTGTTAGGGGGGTGTTGGACAGGGGTCTGTTAGGGGGGTGGGGGGTGTTGGGACAGGGGTCTGTTAGGGGGGTGGGGGGTGTTGGGACAGGGGTCTGTTAGGGGGGTGGGGGGTGTTGGGACAGGGGTCTGTTAGGGGGGCGTTGGACAGGGGTCTGTTAGGGGGGTGTTGGGACAGGGGTCTGTTAGGGGGGTGTTGGGACAGGGGTCTGTTAGGGGGGTGTTGGACAGGGGTCTGTTAGGGGGGTGTTGGACAGGGGTCTGTTAGGGGGGTGTTGGACAGGGGTCTGTTAGGGGGGTGTTGGACAGGGGTCTGTTAGGGGGGTGGGGGGTGTTGGGACAGGGGTCTGTTAGGGGGGTGGGAGGTGTTGGGATAGGGGTCTGTTAGGGGGGTGTTGGACAGGGGTCTGTTAGGGGGGTGTTGGACAGGGGTCTGTTAGGGGGGCGTTGGACAGGGGTCTGTTAGGGGGGCGTTGGACAGGGGTCTGTTAGGGGGGTGTTGGACAGGGGTCTGTTAGGGGGGTGTTGGGACAGGGGTCTGTTAGGGGGGTGTTGGGACAGGGGTCTGTTAGGGGGGTGTTGGGACAGGGGTCTGTTAGGGGGGTGTTGGGACAGGGGTCTGTTAGGGGGGTGTTGGACAGGGGTCTGTTAGGGGGGTGTTGGACAGGGGTCTGTTAGGGGGGTGTTGGACAGGGGTCTGTTAGGGGGGTGTTGGACAGGGGTCTGTTAGGGGGGTGTTGGACAGGGGTCTGTTAGGGGGGTGTTGGACAGGGGTCTGTTAGGGGGGTGTTGGACAGGGGTCTGTTAGGGGAGTAGAAGGGTAGAGGACCACGTTGTGATGCTTAACAAAGGACTGAAATGTTTGTACTGTTTAAATAAAGCTGGCTCACAAAACAGCCACAGTTATAATAACATAGATACTTACACACAGCACAATACATAAAAATAAAAAAAGGACTTTTGATAAATCAGTTTGTCAACATAAAGTATAATGGAGGGAGTGCAATTTCTCTCACAAGGCAAAGTCTGGCATGGATTAGCACGTCTCCACTAGGGTCAGCTGGGTTTGGCCCAGTATGGATCGGTTCGGACCGGTTCAGAGCGGTTCAGCTCACTTCTGCTGTCTCAGGCTCTCCAGCAGAATCCTTTTGTGGGCGGGATCTAGAACGCCCGCCTCCTCCAGGTCCTCCTCTGTGATGTCACTGAAAAGGAAGACCATGATTGGGTGAGATTCATGAAGTGACATGTTTCATTAAGGACATATTATCTGATTGGAAGAGAGAGCGTGTACCTGAGGAACTCCAGGTCATCCCAGCCGTTGTGTAGCAGCCCCGCCTCATAGCACTCCAGGCCCAGACTCTGTAGCCACTCTCCCACAGACGACTCCCCCACGGACAGAGACGAGCTACTGCTTCCCCACAGCGCCTACACACACACACACACACATCAAAATAACAACCTATTCCCAACATGAGCACTTCTCTTTAGGTTTTATTCATAGTCCACACCCACACACACCCATACACCCACACACACACACCCACACACCTCCTCTGGTAGGTCTTCAGCGATGCTCTCTGTGATGGGGGCTCGGGGAGGGAACGTGCGACAGGCGTCCCCCAACCCCTGGCCTCTGAGGTGGGGGGGTGCAGAGGGGGCACGGGGAGGAGGGGGGTACTCGCTCTCACTCAGTGTCCTCGCCATCTGCAGCACCGAACACGATTGGTCGTCCAGCCCCCCGGCCCCTCCCGCTCCCCTCCTAAAGCCCTCCCCCAGGACAAAGGCAGGAGTGGGATTGGCTGCGGGGATCTTCACCTCGGCCAGGTCGGGGTACAGGGGGCGGGGTTTAGAGAAGGAGGTGTCGGCCATCTCCAGTACTCCTTTAGGGAGGGGGGGAGGGGGGAAGTCAGGAGGAGGACGGTTCAGTGTGCCTCCCACTCCTCCCCCATGGGCTGCCCCTCCCCCTGACCCCACCCCCACACTCCCATCATCCTCTTGGGACCCTTCCTCACTGATGGGCCGAACAGGGTGCCCAGCCGTGTTGTGCCTGCGGGGTTGGGATGACCCTGAGGGGGGCTTCCCTCTGCCCCCTCCTGGCGGGAGTGCCTTACCAGCCGGGGGGGAGCAGGAGGGGAGGAGCTCTGGGGACAGGGAGGCAGCTGATTGGTTAGGAACACCCTCCAGGATGTAGTAGGCGGGGTTATTGTAGCTGTTGTTTTTACAGGTGGAGGGGTCTCCCTCTGCAGAGTCCTGCTTAGCCCTGGAACACACACAGCATGAGCCCTAGGTGTGTTTGTGAAGAGTGTGTTTGTGAAGAGTGTGTGTGTGTGTGTGTGTGTGTGTGTGTGTGTGTGTGTGTGTGTGTGTGTGTGTGTGTGTGTGTGTGTGTGTGTGTGTGTGTGTGTGTTTTTGTAAATGTGTGTGTGAGAGTGTGTTTTTGTAAATGTGTGTGTGAGAGTGTGTGTGTGTTTGTGTAAATGTGAGTGTGTGTGTGTGTTTGTGTAAATGTGAGTGTGTGTATGTGTGTTTGTTTAAATGTGTGTGTGAGAGTGTGTTTTTGTAAATGTGTGTGTGAGAGTGTGTGTGTGTTTGTGTAAATGTGAGTGTGTGTGTGTGTTTGTGTAAATGTGAGTGTGTGTGTTTGTGTGTTTGTTTAAATGTGAGTGTGTGTGTGTGTTTGTTTAAATGTGAGTGTGAGAGTGTTTTGTGTAAATGTGAGTGTGAGTGTGTGTGTGTTTGTTTAAATGTGAGTGTGTGTGTGTGTTTGTTTAAATGTGAGTGTGTGTGTGTGTTTGTTTAAATGTGAGAGTGTGTGTGTGATTGTTCAAGTGTGTGTGTGATTGTTCAAGTGTGTGTGTGTGTGTGTGTGTGTGTGTGTGTGTTTGTTTAAATGTGAGTGTTAGTGTGTGTGTGTGTTTTGTGTGTGTGTGTGTTTAAATATGAGTGTGAGTGTGTGTCTGTTTGTTTAAATGTGTGTGTGTGTGTGTGTTTGTGTGTAAATGTGAGTGTGTTTGTGTTTAAATGTGAGTGTGAGTGTGTGTGTGTTTGTTTAAATGTGAGAGTGTGTGTGTGTGTGTTTGTTTAAATGTGAGAGCGTGTGTGCGTGTGAGAGAGAGAGTGTGTGTTTGTTTAAATGTGAGTTTGAGAGTGTGTGTGTGAGTGTGTGTGTGTTAGTTTAAATGTGAGTGTGTGTGTGTGTGTGTGTGTGTGTGTGTGTGTGTGTGTGTGTGTGTGTGTGTGTGTGTGTTACCTGGCTGCAGTCCCCTCCTCCTTGGTGCTCCTCTCCACTTCCTCGCTCACCTTCCCAAGCTCCGCCCCCACGTCTTTGCGTGTCAAAGACGGCCTGCGAGACACAGAGGAACACACTAAGAACATGCTAAGAACATGCTAATAACACACTAAGAGCATGCTAAGAACACGCCAAGAACACACTAAGAACATGCTAAGAACACGCTAAGAACACACTAATAACACACTAAGAACACACTAAGAACACGCTAAGAACACACTAAGAACACACTAAGAACATGCTAATAACACACTAAGAACACGCAAAGAACATGCTATAGAACGCACTAAAAACGTTCATGGTTTCACTCCACAGTGTGGTTAGGAATGAGTTCATGGTTTCACTCCACAGTGTGGTTCGGAATGAGTTCATGGTTTCACTCCACAGTGTGGTTCGGAATGAGTTCATGGTTTCACTCCACAGTGTGGTTAGGAATGGGAGGAGGGAGTGGGGGGGTGGGTTACTCACTTTACGTAGTCGTGTCCTGATCGGGGGGGCAGAGTGGATCTGCCTTTGGGTCCCGTCTCATCTTTATCCACACTGATCCACTCTACAGGACACACATCAAT
Source organism: Salvelinus fontinalis (assembly GCF_029448725.1). NCBI lineage: Eukaryota > Metazoa > Chordata > Actinopteri > Salmoniformes > Salmonidae > Salvelinus > Salvelinus fontinalis. The sequence goes on along the minus strand of NC_074688.1, from coordinate 9,687,525 downwards.
CAACCAATCACACAGTGACACACTAAGACACATAGAGACACACAGTGACACACTAAGACACATAGACACACAGAGACACACACAGAGACACACACAGAGACACACACAGAGACACACACAGAGACACACACAAAGACACACATAAAGACACACATAGACACACATAAAGACACACACAGAGACACACACAGAGACACACACAGACACACACAGACACACACACAAAGACAGACACACACAGAGACACACAGAGACACACACAAAGACACACACAGACAGACAGAGACACACAGAGACACACAGAGACACACACACAGACACACACACAGAGTGTTACCATAGAGCCTCTCCCTGGTGCCCATCCTCTCTGCTGGCACGCGGACCCTCATAGAACCTCTGATGTTGCCCGTCTCCTCCCCTCTGTGGGACAGGTAAGTATGGAACTGCTGTGCTGTACTGCCTATCATCGACTTCAGAGCCACCACACACTCTCCTGAGGGGAAGAAACACACACGATTAGTATAACACACCAGGGTTTCGTTAGCCGAAAATAGACGGCTTTTGGCAAAAATAAATAAATGAAAAGCCGATAGATAAAATTGGCACTTTTTTCAAAGTATCTGTCTTTTTCAAACAAGCATTGCAGAGCTGGCTACAATTTCAATGTCATCCCCCTGAAAATATAGAACAAATATTACCACAAATATTATGGCTGAACTCAAATGTGCTGGTTGATAAAATACCTATATTTATGGGAAGGATGTTTGAAAAGGGTATTTTGTTCTTAAATGATATTGTAAATTGTAATGGTAGAGTTATGTCCTTCATGGAGTTATCAGAATTGTACGGGAAAGTCTGCTCAATCCAAGAGTACAACCAATTGATTACAGCATTGCCCCAGAAATGGAGGAGGCGGGTGGCAGCGGGAGGAGGTAGGGAACTGGTCTGTCTGCCCAATATAAAGGATCAAAACTGGCGGAGGAATAAAAACAGCATAAATAGGAAAGTATACCCGTTTCATTTGAGGACCAGGATGTAGCCTGACTGCCATTAGGTACCGAGATGAGATCCTCAGACCCCTTGTGAGACCATATGCTGACACATGCACATTTGTGGCCTGCTGGAGGTCATTTTGCAGTGCTCTGGCAGTGCTCCTCCTTGCACAAAGGCGGAGGTAGCGGTCCTGCTGCTGGGTTGTTGCCCTCCTACGGCCTCCTCCACGTCTCCTGATGTACTGGCCTGTCTCCTGGTAGCGCCTCCATGCTCTGGACACTACGCTGACAGACACAGCAAACCTTCTTGCCACAGCTCACATTGATGTGCCATCCTGGATGAGCTGCATTACCTGAGCCACTTGTGTGGGTTGTAGACTCCGTCTCATGCTACCACTAGAGTGAAAGCACCGCCAGCATTCAAAAGTGACCAAAACATCAGCCAGGAAGCATAGGAACTGAGAAGTGGTCTGTGGTCACCACCTGTAGAACCACTCCTTTATTGGGGGTGTTTTGCTAATTGCCTATAATTTCCACCTTTTGTCTATTACATTTGCACAACAGCATGTGAAATTTATTGTCAATCAGTGTTGCTTCCTAAGTGGACAGTTTGATTTCACAGAAGTGTGATTGACTTGGAGTTACATTGTGTTGTTTAAGTGTTCCCTTTATTTTTTTGAGCAGTGTATATTTTTCCTATTCATTGATGAAATAGGGCTCATGAGTGGCGCAGCGGTCTAAGGCACTCCATCTCAGTGCTAGAGGCGTCACTACAGATCCTGGTTCGATTCCAGGCTGTATCGCCACCGACCATGATTGGGAGTCCCATAGGTCCCAGCGTCGTCCAGGTTAGGGTTTGGCCGGGGTAAATAAGAATTTGTTCTTAACAGACTTTCCTAGTTAAATAAAATTGAAATAAATAATAAATAATACCAGTCAATAGAAATACATTACCGGTGCTGATTGGTCTATAGGCTAATTTACATAATTTAGTGGAATTAAATTGCATGTGTGTATTTTCGTAAGTTGTTATGATTCTTATTTAAATTACAACCTAAGTAACAGTACTTTTACTTAAAGTGGAACAGAAGGCAATTGAACTACTTTGCAGATATGAAACAAACAGACAAGCAGAATCAGTCAAAAATATATGATTCCCAGTTTACACTTCAAAACCAACTTGATAAGGTTCTAAAAAGAGGTTCTATTTTTATTTTATTTCCCCCAGTAAAGCATTGTTGTCAGAATAATGATTAATATAATTCACCAATACATTTCTTGGTAGTCCACAAAATATTGCTATCAGGTTATAAATCCCAGCTGGCCTGGTACATTGTTTACTGCCTCCATTCAGGATGCACTGTTTCAGTTTCAATGACTCAATGCTTTGAACAAAAACAGAGGACTGGAACTAAGGCTGGGAATGTCAATAGACTCAAACTAGCAGTGATCACAAGCCAGTCATAACGTGGCTCATAGGCCACCGTGTCAAACACAAGGCCCGCGGGCTAAATAGGAGTACAAATTACAACCTGATGCGCTCGCGTCGGTGAAGTTAACTTCAAGTGCGCTGCTTTCGTTTGTCCCGTTTACAGACACATGCCACAGTCCTAGCTAAGCTACTAGAATGTTGGAGTCTGGCTTCGGTTTTTAAAGCTTGACAATGAATAACCAAAAAACAAAACCTGCAACAAAACATCATGCCAAGGAGAAACATGTAGGCCGTTTACAGCAACATTAGAGCAGGAGCCCAGACTGGCTACTCAACCACATGACATGTTGAAAGCACCATACAGCAATGCTGCAGTCAACCACAGCGGTGATCCAGCCAGCGCAAAAACATGAAAAACATGTTTCAAGTTTAAATGTTCCAACAAACTATAGCTACGTTCTTGTTATTTGGAGTATTTCAAACGGTTTGATCGTTGGCTACAGCTAGAGATGCTGCAGATGTAATTTGATTAGCTAGCAAGAAATGTGAATGGCTTTGCTAGCTAGCTATGCTGAACTTGAACGAGTGCTATCCACAGTTGAAAATCAAATGTATTTGTCAAAAGTGTCTGGTCATTTCTTATCAAGATCGATGGTAAAATAACCCTGGACTCTCCATATTTAAAATGTGCAAATAAATCAAGTCATTAGGGAGATGACATTATTTGTGACAGAAGGGCTTGGGCTGGTAGACTGCATTTCAGACACATTTTTGTACATCTGAATATTGCAGTAATAGGACCTAGGCCTAAAGCGTTTGAGCGAGCGAGAGACAACATTATTTTAAGATGGCGAGCCCTGATCCCAATGACTCGACTGCCCCCGCTTGGAGAGAAAGACGACTGCTCATTTTTAGCCAATCACAAGGCTCATTTGAATTTCCTGATACATCAGGAAAAATTATTCGGAACAAAATAGTGATCAAGGTAAGATCTGACATCTGTAGCCTACTGCCATGTGAGCATTGCTGCTATGATGTGAATAAATAATGTATGAAGCTAAATGTGCTGATCTGTTGCATCAACCTCAACGCTTAAAAACCACTGAAACAGAATGTAGTTCAGGTCTACTGGTTGTTTGAATGTGGGATCTATCCTCCCACAACTGTCCCAGAGTCAGTTTGGAATAGGTTATTCCTTTCTCTAACAGAACGACAAGTTAACAAATAGAATCGGTAAACTTTTATACTATGGGGGATAGTAGATTGACATAGTCAAGTGATTTTGCTGTTGGTTACTGGTCTTGTTGGCTGAGGAAAAGGAAACGTGGACAGTTTCTGTAGCATCGTTAAAGTGCGTAATTGAATTTGGGTAAGAAGGACCGCACAGCGTTGCATCCTCCATTTGCATGTTCTGTTAATATGAATGACCATATTCTAGATGTGATTTCTGTCGTTCTGAGCACCGTGGGTGGACACCCTAATCAGGTTACACACACACTGCATATGGGTCCTGTACATTTCAATGCTGCAGGTCAAATGTACGGCATCACATTTCCTAAAGGAAAATCTGTAACACACACACACACACTTGGAGACAGAATACACACAGACACACTTGGAGACAGAACACACACACACACACACTTGGAGACAGAACACACACACACACACACTTGGAGACAGAATACACACACACACACACACTTGGAGACAGAACACACACACACACACACTTGGAGACAGAACACACACACACACACACTTGGAGACAGAACACACACACTTGGAGACAGAACACACACACTTGGAGACAGAACACACACACTTGGAGACAGAACACACACACTTGGAGACAGAACACACACACTTGGAGACAGAACACACACACTTGGAGACAGAACACACACACTTGGAGACAGAACACACACACTTGGAGACAGAACACAAACAGACAGGCAGCCAACAGTACCATAAGACTCGTAGCCATCCAGTGACTTGACGGTGAGCAGCAGGTGTTGGTCCTGGAGATATTCTATCTCAGAGAGGAGGGGCTTCAGCGTGGTCAGCTGCTTATTGGTCCAGCCCACACGCAGGAAGTTGACGTTGTCACTGCTCTGACTGTCATTCTCATAACTCTTCTTAAACTCTACGGAGAGAGGGAGAGGGACAGAGCGAGAGAAAGAGAGTGGAAATAAACATGTAATTAAGTCTCTAGAGTAGAACTTTGTGTGTGTGTGTGTGTGTGTGTGTGTGTGTGTGTGTGTGTGTGTGTGTGTGTGTGTGTGTGTGTGTGTGTGTGTGTGTGTGTGTGTGTGTGTGTGTAGTAGAGGTTGACCGATTAAATCGGGATGACCGATTAATTAGAGCCGATTTCATGTTTTCATAACAATCGGTAATCGGCATTTTTGGACACCGATCATGGCCGATTACATTGCACTCCACGAGGAGACTGCGTGGCAGGCTGACTACATGTTATGCGAGTGCAGGAAGGAGCCAAGGTAAGGTGCTAGCTAGCATTAAACTTATCTTGTAAAAAACTTTCAATCTTAACATAATCACTAGTTATCTACACATGGTTGATGATATTACTAGTTTAACTAGCTTGTCCTGTGTTGCATATAATCGACGATTATCATCGAATCACAGCCTACTCACAGCCTACTGTTTGTTTTGTTCGGTAATGTCCATCATTTATGTCCAAATAGCTACTTTTGTTAGCGCGTTTGGTAAACAAATCCAAAGTCACGAAGCGCGTTCACTAAAAGCAGACGAAATGTCAAAAAGTTCCGTAACAGCCAGTAGAAACATGTCAAACGATGTTTTTAACATAAATCTTCAATAATGTTCCAACCGGAGAATTCCATTGTCTTCAGAAGTGCGATGGAACAGAGCTCCCTCTCATGTGAACGCGCATGGTCAGAGCATGGTCAGCTCATGGCAGACCCTACTCATTCCCCTCTCCTTCGGCCCAACTTCACAGTAGAAGCATCAGACAAGGTTCTTTAGACTGTTGACATCTAGTGGAAGCCGTAGGAAGTGCAAACTGACCCATATCCCACTGTGTATTCGATAGGCGATGAGTTGAAAACCTACAAACCTCAGATTTCCCACGTCCTGGTTGGATTTTTTCTCAGGTTTTTGCCTGCCATATGAGTTCTGTTATACTCACAGACATCATTCAAACCGTTTTAGAAACTTCAGAGTGTTTTCTATCCAATACTAATAATACTATGCATATATTAGCAACTGGGACTGAGGAGCAGGCAGTTTACTCTGGGCACCTTTTCATCCAAGCTACTCAATACTGCCCCTGCAGCCATAAGAAGTTAAAAGGAACCACCAGCTTTCATATGTTCTCATGTTCTGTGTGTATGTGTCTCACCCTCCAGGCAGGTAGAGTAGAACTCGATGAAGAACTTGGTTCTGCTGGCCGTCTTCACTATGGCCTCAATATTCTCAAACTCTATATAGGCCTGTTCAGAGGACTTAGGCAGACCTGGAGAGAGAGACAGGGGTTCGGGCAGAGGTGCAACCTTAAAAACCCTTGGCTTATAGTGAGCTGATGAAAAAAAGAACTATGTGGTTGTCATAGGGAGTGGCCGTACCTTTCTTGGAGACGAACTGCGAGGTGACCCCCACCTCAAACGTACCAAACACTGGGGAGTGGTCACTGGTCACCATGTCATCTGTACAGCCTGAGAGGGAAACATGATTTCATCACATGATGTGCTAAACGCCAGCACTAGGAATACAAGGCAACTGAAACAGAACGTCACGAGTTATAGCTCAGGGTTTTCCAAACCCAGTCCTCGGGCCCTCAAGAGGTACACGTTTTATTTTTTACTCAGTCCTGTGGACCTCAAGAGGTACACGTTTAATTTTTTACCCTAACACTACACAGCTGATTCAAATAATTAACCAATCATCAAGCTTGGATCATTTGAATCAGCTGTGTAGTGTTAGGGTAAAAAATAAAACGTGTACCTCTTGAGGTCCACAGGACTGAGTTTGGAAAACCCTGTCTATACAGTAAATAGATGTACAGAGTTGTTGAAGATGCAGGGTCTCACCATAGGAGTTACAGACAATGTGAGTCTCAGGGTAAGACTTCCATAGGATCCTGTCACACCAAGACGGGACGTTAGTCCTCATCTGAGAGGGAGCGAGAGACAGAGAGGGAGAGTGGGAGGGAGAGAGAGAGAGAGAGACAGGGAGGGAGAGAGAGAGAGAGAGAGAGAAAGAGACAGAGTGGGAGGGAGGGAGGAAGGAAGAGAGAGACAGGGAGGGAGAGAGACAGAGAGAGAGGGAGGGAGGGGCGAGAGGGAGGGAGGGGTGAGAGAGTGAGAGGAAGAGCGAGAGACAGAGAGGGAGAGTGGGAGGGAGAAAAAGAGGGAGCAAGAGAGAGAGAGAAAGAGACAGAGAGAGAGAGAGTGGGAGGGAGGAAAAGAGACAGGGAGGGAGCGAGAGAGATGGGGAGGGAGAAAGAGAGAGATGGGGATGGAGAAAGAGAGAGATGGGGAGGGAGAGAGAGACAGGGAGGGAGAGAGAGACAGAGAAAGAGGGAGGGAGGGGCGAGAGGGAGGGAGGGGTGAGAGAGTGAAAGGAAGAATGAGAGCAAGAGAGAGAAAGAGAGAGAGAGTGGGAGGGAGAGAGAGGGAGGGGTGAGAGAGTGAGAGGAAGAGTGAGAGACAGAGAGGGAGAGTGGGAGGGAGAAAAAGAGGGAGAGAGAGAGAGAGAGAAAGAGACAGAGTGGGAGGGAGGGAGGGAGGGAGGGAGGGAGGGAGGGAGGGAGGGAGAGACAGGGAGAGAGAAAGAGAGAGAGGGAGGGAGAAAGAGAGAGAGGGACGAGAGAGAGGGAAGGGTGAAAGAGTGAGAGGGAGAGCGAGAAAGAGAGAGGGAGTAGGAGGGAGAGTGGGAGGGAGAAAGAGTGAGAGAC
>NC_074688.1:9672665-9675165 GCF_029448725.1 Salvelinus fontinalis | reverse complement strand
TTCTTTATCTGGTTAAAAATCAACAAGGAGGCTATCTTGACAGATAAAAACGTCTTCCTCTGTGCCACATACATTCCCCCCTCAGAGTCACCCTACTTCAATGAAGAGAGCTTCTCTATTCTAGAGGGAGAGATTAGTCACTTTCAGGCCCAAGGCAACGTACTGGTCTGTGGAGACCTGAATGCTAGAACAGCAGAAGAACAAGACACTATTAACAGTCATGGGGATAAACACCTACCAGGAAGCAATAACCTTTCCCTCCCCACATACCCCCACAGAAACAACTATGACAAAGTGAAAAACAAAAACGGAGTACAGCTCCTGAGGCTCTGTCGAACACTGGGTCTGTACATAGTCAATGGCAGGCTGAGAGGAGACTCTTTTGGTAGGTACACCTACAGCTCATCCCTTGGCAGCAGCACTGTAGACTACTTCCTCACCGACCTAAACCCAGAGTCTCTCAGAGCCATCACAGTCAGCCCACTAACACCTCTCTCAGACCACAGTAAAATCACAGTGTATCTGAGAAGAGCAGAACCCAACCATGAAGCATCACGGCCCAATAAATTACATGGTACTAAACAAGCCTATAGATGGAGTGCAAACAGTACAGACATCTACCAAAAAGCAATTAGTAGCCAAAAAATACAATCTCTCCTGGACAACTTTTTAGCCTTAACATTCTCCTTCAGCAATGAAGGTGTAAATTTGGCCGTTAGAAACATAAACTTTATATTTGACAAATTAGCCTCCTTGGCTAATCTAAAGAAGCATAAGAGCAAACCAAAAATAACAGATAATGAAAAATGGTTTGATATTAATTGCAAAAATCTAAGAAAGTCATTGAGAAATATATCTAATCAAAAACACAGAGAACCAGACAACAAAAATATACGCCTTCAATATGGGGAAACACTGAAGCAATACAAACGCACCCTAAGAACAAAAAAGGAACAGCACATTAGAAATCAGCTGGATGGAATTGAGGAATCCATAGAATCAAACCACTTCTGGGAGAATTGGAATAAATTAAACAAACCTCATCATGAGGAATTGGCTATCCAAAATGGGGATATGTGGAGAAATCACTTTGCAAACCTCTACAGCAATATAACAAAGAGCCCAGAACAAAAAGATATACAAGAAAAATTACAAATCCTTGAATTAGCAGTCAAAGACTATCAGAATCCTGTAGATACCCCAATTACAGAAGAAGAATTATTGGAAAAACTATGCAATCTCCAACCCAAAAAGGCCTGTGGTGCTGATGGTATTTTAAATGAAATGATCAAATATACAGACCACAAATTCAAATTGGCTATACTCAAACTCTTCAACATTATCCTCACTGCAGGTATTTTCCCCGATATTTGGAACCAGGGATTGATCACACCAATCTATAAAAATGGAGACAAATTTGACCCAAATAATTACAGAGGAATTTGCGTTAACAGCAACTTGGGGAAAATTCTCTGCAGTATTATAAATAGCAGACTACATCATTTCCTTGACGAACACAACGTCCTGAGCAGAAGCCAGATTGGATTTCTGAAAAATTATCGTACAACAGACCACATTTACACCCTCCACACTCTAATTGATAAACAAGTTAACCAAAACAAAGGCAAAATCTACTCGTGTTTTGTAGATTTCAAGAAAGCATTTGATTCAATTTGGCACGAAGGTCTTTTTTATAAACTAATAGAAAGTGGTATTGGAGGGAAAACATATGATTTTATTAAATCAATGTACACTAAAAACAAATGTGCGGTTAAAATTGGCAACAAGCAAACAGACTTCTTCTCTCAGGGGCGGGGAGTGAAACAGGGCTGCCCAATAAGTCCAACATTATTTAACATCTACATTAATGAATTGGCAAAAACATTAGAAGAATCGGCAGCACCTGGTATCACCCTACACAACACTGAAATCAAGTGTCTGCTGTACGCAGATGACCTGGTGCTGCTGTCTCCCACTAAAGAGGGGTTACAGCAGCACCTAGATCGTCTTCACAGGTTCTGTCAGACCTGGGCTCTTGAAATTGAAATTCCAATTAGAATCTGGCTCAAAATTTTTCAATCAGTTATAGAACCAATTGCTCTATATGGCAGTGAAGTATGGGGTCCACTCTCTAATAATGAATTCACTAAATGGGACAAACATCCAACTGAAATATTGCATGCAGAGTTTTGCAAGACTGTATTGCAAGTACAAAGAAAAACTCCAAATAACGCATGTAGGGCAGAATTGGGCCAATACCCCCTCCTCATTCGAATAGAAAAAAGAGCCATCAAATTTTACAACCATCTAAAAACAAGTGACCCTAAAACATTCCATCACACAGCTCTACAATGTCAAGAGATGAAACCAGAGAAGAGTCCCCTCAGCCAGCTGGTTCTGAGGCTCAGTTCACCAACCCAAACCAACCCCATAGAGCCTCGGGACAGCCCTCAGAAAATCTGGCCCACCAAATCATCACAAAACAAAAAGAAAAATATAT